>NC_133619.1:396560907-396850907 GCF_048593235.1 Sminthopsis crassicaudata | reverse complement strand
AATCTGGAAAAAAGATTTGGTGGGAGAATATGATAATTATCTTCAGATAGAGTATGCTATGTTTGCATGAGTTAATATGATAAGATACAATTGAGGTGGAATAGAGATTCATTTGAGTTTAACAAATGTTTAAGTGCATTGAGTGTCTAAGGCCTGTGCTAGATACTAGAAATACAAAGGCAAAGATGAAATATAGCCTACCCTCAAGGAGCTTAGAGTCCACTGGAGTACAATATGCACTCAGAAAATCTAAGGAAAAAACACTTGCAACTGGAGACATCATTGAAAACTTCTTGGAGGAGGTCATGCTTGAGCTGAGTCTTGAAGAAAGATAAGGATTTTGAAAGGCAGAAATAAAAAAAGCATAAACTAATGCAAAAATACAGCCAAGCAACAGGATGTTAATTCCTGGAGAGAGATAATTATTAAGTCTAATTGGAAAATAGAGTATAGAGAAGAAAGAATATTAGAAAAGTTAGAAAAGTTGGTTGGAATTGCATCATGGAGGGCCTTAAAAGCCATTCTGAGAAATTTATATTTTAATCTAGAGGCAATAGGAATTTAGTGAAGATTTTTGAGTCAAGGAGAAATCAGATCTGTTCCTTTAGAACAATTATGTCATCTGTGATGTTTATTGGAAAAGGGAGGTTCTGGAGGCAGGGAAAGCCCCAAAAGGCAGGTGTGATAGTCCAGGTAAGAAGTACTGAGAGCCTGAACTACAGTAATGAAATTGAGAGTAGAGAGAAGATCAATAGAAGATAGTTGGAGAAGTACAATTGATAGAATTTGGGGGCAGACTGGATTAGAAGATCATTAGTTTCTTCATTTGAGGAAAATGAGCTTCAATAAGGTTAAAGTGATTGGGCCAAGCCACACAAGTAAATTTGGTACTCTTTCCACTATACCAGGTAATGTGTAAAGGGTGAAGAAGAAGGAAGAATCAAACATAACTCCAGTTTTCCTCCCACTTTTAACATTTTTTTAAAATTCTGAATTTAACAATGCCAAATAAAATTATCATTTTTAAAAAATATGTTTGTTGTTATTTAGTAACTTCATTTAGATATGATACTTTGTGACCACATTTGGGGTTTTCTTGGAGAATATTCTGCAATGGTTTGCCATTTCTTATACATAGTAGACCAGAAAAAGAGGGTTCTACATGAAATTGTTTCTTTTATTCCATTTGCTTTTTTTTTTTTTTTTTTTTTTTTTTTTTGGTAAGTAAAAAATAAATTCTACCTACAGTTTTCAAAGCTGTCCTATTTGTCTGTGCTTCTTTCCAATTGCCATTAGATTGTGAGCTCCTTGATGGCAGAGACTATTTTTTTTTTCCTTTCTTTGTATACTTAGCACTGGTTGTGGCAACTAGTAGGCTATTTGTATAGCATATACTGTTTTCCAGACTATGTTCTCCTTGTCATAGAATCGACACTTTTGAATTGTGGTGCTGGGGAAGATTTTTGAAAGTCCCTTGGGTAGCAAGAGAATCAAATTAATCAATACTTAAAAGAAATTAATTCAGACCATTCACTGGAAGGTCAAATACTGAAGCTGAAACTTTAATACTTTGGCCACATAATGAGAAGATTCGTTGAAAAAGACCTAGATGTTGGAAAAGATTGAAGGCAAATGGAAAATGGAACAACAGAGGATGAGATGGAGAGATAGTATCATAAGGACAATGAACATGAACTTGGAAATCAAGAGAAAGTCCTGGCAAGGACTATGGTCCATGGGGTCACAAAGAGTTGGTCACATAACAACTGAGCAACTGGACAACAATGTTCCAGGCATTGTGCTATGCAGTTTGCAATTATTATCTTATTGGAGCCTCACAATGATCCTAGAAAATAGGTACTATGATTATCTCCATTTTGCAGATGAGGAAATTGAGGCAAATAGCAGTTGGATTACTTGCCTAGGGTCACATAGCCAGTATGTGTCCGAGGATAGATTCAAATGCTGGTCTACTTAACTCCAGGCCCAGTGCTCTAGCTACTGTGTCACCTAAGCATCCCTAGTAGGTGCTTAATAAATGCTTGTGGAATTGGCAAGTTATCTCTTTTTTTGCATTTTAAAAAATGCCTCAATTACTCTCTTAGCCTTTTTAATTTTTTTCTAACCCATATTTATTCTTCCTCACTGTCCTACCCACCTCCACTGGGGAAAAGAGAAAGAAAAAAAAGGGGAGTCCTTGTTACAAGTCAAACAAAATAAATTTCAGCATTGACTGTGTCAGAAAATGTCTGTCGTTTTTTGCTTCTTGAGTCCATCACCTCTCTATTAAGAGGGGAGCATGAGGCTTCCTTATCAATACTTGAGTCATAGTTGGCCATTGCATTAATCAGATGTGTGTGTATGTATATGTATACATATGTGTATGTGTAATATTGTTATTGTATAAGTCTTCTGGTTCTTCTGAATCAATTCATACAAGCTTTTCTACGTTTCTCCTAAACTGTCAATTTTGTTGTTTCTTGTGATTCCATTGCATTTAAATCCATTCATTTGCTTGGCCATTCCTTATGAGTTGGATAATCTTTTCATATACATTTCTTTGCAAATGTATACATTTTCTTTACAAAAAGAACTGCTAAAAATAATATTGTACATAAGAGTCTCTTTCTTCTTTCTTTCATTTTCTTGGGGTATGTACCTAACAGTGATATCAATGAGTCAAACAGTATGCAGCTTTTAGTTACTTGTTTTAGACATAGTTCCATGCTTCCAAGAAGGGAAGGACCAATTCACACTTCTACCAGCAGTTTGCTGGAGTTACTCTTTTCCCATAGCCCCTCCAAAACAATCATTTCCCTTTTTATCATTTTGCCAATCTGATGATGCTAAATATTCTAACCTAAGTTACATTGGGACACCAAATCCTAAGACTTGGAGAATAATAATATAGACCATCAATGGAAAATAGAGAAAGAGTCTAGGTAGACTTAGAGAAGAAAGTGATGTTTTGGGACATGCTATGTCTGAAGTAACTACTAGGTATTTAGTTGCAGGTACCTATCTGGTAGTTGAAGATAAAGGACTGGAAGTCAAAGGAGATCTTAAGAATGAATATGCAGATTTAGGAGTCATCTGAATAGAAACTGTTATTTAACCTAAGGTAGAGTAAGAGGGGGAAAAAAAGGTAAGAGGAAAACAATCTTGGACAAAATCTACAGAGATATCCACATTTAAGATATGGAAAGAACACAATGAATGAGTCAACCTAGGAGAAGACAAGAAACTATCAGAAAAGTTTTGTTGTTTAGTAATTTTCATTGTTTCATTCTTTGTGATCCCATGGGGGGGGGGGGGAGTGAGTTCCTGATAAAGATATCGGAAAGCTTTATCATTTCCTTCTCATTGTACGGATGAGGAAATTGAGGCAAACAGAGTTAAGTGACTTTCACAGGGTCACATAACTGTACCAATTCCAGGATCAAAGCTCTATCCACTGCACTCTCTAGCTACCCATCCCATCAGACAAATGGAAGCTATTGAGATCTGTGTCATAGAATTCAAGGCAGAAGAACATCTTCTCAAGGAAAGAGAGCAGGATTTTTTAGAGAGTTTACAATGTTAAAGCTTCAGGAAATGAGCAAAGTTCTTGCTAGTTTGCTACAGTGATAAGTGGACCAGATTTGGATTCAGAGAATGTGGGTTCCAATCTCAACTGTTACTTTACTGTGTAACCTAAATCTCTTTATTTCTCAATTTAATGAAGGGTTTGAATTAAATGGCCTCTAAAATACTTCGAAGCTCTAAATCTATGATTCTATAATATAATAGTGGATAACCATAGAGAGAACTGTTTTTTGTTTTTTTGTTTTTTTTTTATTTCATGGATATCTTTTGCTTTAATGTTACCTACATTTCCCAGTGTATACTGGGAATTTCCCTTCCAGAGAGTAAGCAAATAAGACAAAGAATGAAAAAGAAGAAGAAAAAAAGCAGTCAGCAAAACATACCAATGTATTTTGAAAATCTTGAAATTTATACATTGCTGATGCCCATAGTCTCCTTCTCATTTCTTTTCTTTGGGTCCAAGTTCAGTGATTATAATTTTGAAGCATTCAATTTCAATTGTTTTATGGTTGTTCTTTCCATTTACTTTTTTTGGTAGTTATTGTATCTGTAATTCTTCTGGTTCTATTTATTTTGTTTACTTTGCATCAGTTCATATATGTCTTCGAATACATCCAGATTCTTCATACCCATTTTTTCTTATAGTACAGTAATAATGCACCACATCTTATTTAGCACTTTCCTCATCTATGGGCAAAGAGAATATTTTCAGTCAAGTAATGAGCTCTGAAACCAGAATGAATTGATTGGTGAGGAAATGAGGATATTAACTGAATGCTGCTCTTTTTAAGAGAAATTTTTACTTTAGCAGTGTAGGGGAAAAGGGATGTTGAGTAATCATTAAAGGAATTTCGGGATTAAAGCATGATGTATAGAAAAAATGCATGTATGTTTTTAATGATAGCAGAAATCTGTCCATTTATAGACATCATGAAAGAAACCAGGAGAGAGAAAATCAAGCAAAGGAATGATCTTTCTAACAAACTTTCAGAAGAAAAAGTAGGATCAAAGGCACAAAGATAGTTGACCTTAGCAAGCAGAAGGGTTGCCTCATCTTCTGAGACTGGAGAAAGGAGGAGAGGATACTGAATCTATTGAGATCCTGTGAAATGTGGAGAAAGGAAGATAAAAGACCTCTGAGCATATAATCTGTCTCCTCATTAGAGTAGGAGGCTAAGTCATCTACAGAGGAAGAAGTGGCCCTGGCCCTCCCTGGCCTTCGGGGTCCTCATCCATAGATTTTTCAGATTTGGGTTCAAAAGAAGAAAAAAATCTCTAAATGACTTATTTCAAAGTGGAAAGGACTGGAGATAGTAGATGGCCCATACTTACATACGTACTTCGGGAAATCCTCCAGTTGAATGACCACTTGAGAAAGTATGTAATTCCTATTTAATTATAGATTGGACTAAATGGTATTTGAGTTCTCTCCCAATGCTAAGATCCTAGGAAACAGGCAAGATTGAGGATTGAACAAGAGAATGGATTGAGGCTGCCAGAGAACCTACATCTCCCCCTGCTCCCCCCATTATACTGTACCAAAGCAAACAGCCTTGGAGATTAGAGATAGAAGTTGTCAGACTCTTCTAAGCATCTCTCAGACAAGAAACAGCTAGATTTGGAAGGGGGTGACAAGGTCATAGGAGTCTCCTCCATTTGCTCCTGAAGCCGCTGACAATGATAAATCATTATGACTAGAGCCCACCTCTTCCATTTATTGCCACTGATTCAAGGACCAGATACCAGGGGTGACAGCCACCAACCCAGAAGAGCAGGGATTTCAGAGTCCTGGGAGGACTGAGCGAGGTCTTTCTCATCAACCCTTCAGGATTTATAACACTGCTCTGTGGGGACTTGCACCTAGCATTCTCCCCTTCTGCACCCCCCCACACACACACACACATAATACCTCACCGGAACAGGTTGTGTATCTTGGATCTCTTTGGCAGTTGGATGAAGCCCAGGGACCTTTTGTCAAGACAATATTTTCAGATGAATAAAATTATACATAGAATTGGAAAAGAAATCACTACAAATCACTAGTTCCATGATCCCAGTTTGTCCAACATGTAGAATGTGTGCAAAGTAATTGCCATAGGGGGAAAGGCTGTAAAGATGGATTGGAGACAGGTTTTGGAGAGCCTTGAATTCCAAAATAAAGCATTTTTATTTTGTTCACTAGATAATTAGGAACTACAGAGAACTGTTAAGGAAGAGATTAGTGTGTTGTAACTATGCATTAGAAATATTATTGGACAGACTTAAAATAAATCATAAATAGGATAGACCAGAATCTAGGAAACCAGTTCAGAGACTACTACAACAATTAAGTCAGCTATTACTTAGATAATAGGAACTGAAACTAAAATAAGGGCAGAGACAGGAAAAGAGAAGGGAGGAATGGGAGAAATATTCCAAAAGAAAAATGAACAAGCCTAGAATGTCCAAGCAAGTGGGACAGCTTTGAAAGTAAAATGTTGAATTTGTAATATATTTGAAAAAGAAAACTATTTTGGTGCTATTATGCGTATGGAAATGATAATTTTGGAGCAGCAGAGCTGACAAAAGGTCAGGGTAAGACATTTTTTTTTCCAGCCTAAGAAAACTTAGGAGGTCAGCAAAAGTTTGTGATAACTTGTCACTGTATTAGCAACAGCAATGACAGCAGTAATGGCAGTTTCAGGAGCTCTCAATCCAGAAATGGTAAAGGGGGCAGAAAGAAATTATTTTGCTGGCACTGGGTACAGCTAGCACTGATTGGCAACTCTATTGTCTATATTGTCCATACACAGTTCTGGGCCATTTCTAGTGCTAGGGGTCAGTAACAAGGGACCAAGAACACTGGTCACAGTTCCCAGGCAGAGAAAACCACTAGTACTTGTGGCTACAGGGGACCAGGGGCTTTTTCTGGGTAAAGGCCAGAGGACAGAGCAGAACAGTGACCACACTTCTCCCTATCTCATGCCACCTTGGAAGCATCAAAAACTTGCAGAACCCAGAAGTAGCTTTGAAAAAAGCTGAACAAAAAAGCTTAGGACAGTGCCTCCCTGTCTCCAGGTGAACATAAGCTAACTTTAATACATAATTCAAAATTAAGAAATAAGTTGAGAAAATGAGCAAACAACAACAAAAAGTTACTAAGATAACAGGGAAGGCCATGATACAAACCAGAAGACAACAATGGGAAAACAGCTTAGAAACAAGACCTCAAAGAAAAATAAAGTTAACAAATGATGAAAGAGGCACACATACACAAAAAGGAAGAAAACACCTTAAAAACAGAATTGGCCTAATGGTAAAACAGGTATGGAAATTCACTGAAGAAAAGAACTCTTTAAAAAGCAGAATAGGCCAAATTGCAAGGGTGGGGGAGCAAGGGGAAAGAGAAGGGAAGATACAAGGGGGAAAAAATCCTTTAAAAAATGGAATTGGCCAAATTGATAGAGATACAAAATCTCAATTAAGAAAATAATTCCTTAAGAATTAAAAGGGGGCAAGTAGAAACTAATAGCTCAGTGAGACATTAAGAAACAAAGTCAAAAGTAAGAAAACTTAGAGGAAAATGTGAAATATCTTATTGGGAAAGTGACTGATTTGGGAAACAGATCAAGGAAAGATAATTTAGGAAATTACTGAAAATCATAGCCAATATTTCAAGGAGTTATCAAAAACAAGACTACTCTGATATCTTAGATCCAAACAGTAAAATAAACATTGAAAGAATCCATTGATCACCTCCTAAGAGAGATTCCAAAGAGAAAACTCCAGAAATAGTATAGACACATTACAGAGCTCCATGTCAGAAAGAAAGTACTTCAAACAGCCAAAAACAATTCAAATACTTTCAAGTCATAGTCATGATTACATAAGATTTAGACACTTTCCTATTAGAAGACTATAGGTCTTGGGATATTGTAAGAAGGCAAGAGAGTTAGGATTACAAACTACCTACCCAACAAAATTGTGTATAATCCTTCATAGGGAAAATGGATATTTAATGAAATAGAGGACTTTCAAGCCTTTTTGATAAAAAGATGAGATCTGAATAGAAAAACTGATATTCAAACAGACTCAAGAGACACATTAAAAAGGATAGATATAGTAGAGGTGAGGAAGAGGTTTGTTTTTTTCCTTTCTTTTTTTAAACTTTATTTTTCTTGCGGGTCATTTTTTGTGGGGGGAGGAGAGCTATGTTTACTTTTACAATGTGATTTTTACAGATATATTCTGCGTAACTTCACAAGTGCCTTCTTTTTTTAATTAAAGCTTTTTATTTTCAAAACATATGTGTGGACAATTCTTCAACATTAGCCCTTGCAAAACCTTGTATTCCAATTTTCCCCCTTCCCCCATACCTCTCCTAGATAGCAAGTAGTCCAATATATGTTAAACATGGTAGAAATATATGTTAAATTCAATATATGCATACATATTTATACAATTATCATGCCGCACAAGAAAAATCAAATAAAGCCAGAGAGAGAGAGAGAGAGAGAGAGAGAGAGAGAGAGAGAGAGAGAGAGAGAGAAAAGAGAGAGACAGAGACAGAGACAGACAGAGACAGAGGAGAGAGAGAGAGAGAGACAGAGAGACAGAGAGAGACAGAGACAGAGAGAGAGAGACAGAGACACACACAGAGAGAGAGAGAGAAAAGAGAGAGACAGAGACAGAGACAGACAGAGACAGAGGAGAGAGAGAGAGAGAGACAGAGAGACAGAGACAGAGAGAGAGAGACAGAGACACACACAGAGAGAGAGAGAAAGAAAGAGAGACAGAGAGAGAGAGAGAGACAGACAGAGTGAGAAAGACAGAGAGAGAGAAAGAGAGAGAGAGAGAGATTGAGAGAGATAGAGAGAAAGAGAGAGAGACAAAGAGAGAGAGAAAGAAAGAGACAGACAGACAGACAGACAAAGACAGAGAGAGAGAGAAAGAGAAAGACAGAGAGAAAGAGAAAGAGAGAGAGATTGAGAGAGATAGAGAGAAAGAAAGAGAGACAAAGAGAGAAAGAAAGAGACAGACAGACAAAGACAGAGAGAGAGAGAAAGAAAGACAGAGAGAGAGAGAGTAAGAGAGAGAGAAAGAGAAAGAGAAAGACAGAGAGAGAGAGAAAGAGAGAGAGAGAGAGAGAGAGAGAGAGAGAGAGAGAGAGAGAGAGAGAGAGAGAGAGAGAGAAGCAAAATAAAATACAAGCAAACAGCAACAAAAAGAATGAGAATGCTATGTTGTAGTCTACTCTGTTCCTATGGTTCTCTCTCTGGGTATAGATGGCTCTCTTCATCACTGAATAAGTGGAACTGGTTTGACTCATCTCATTGTTGAAGAGAACCACATTCATCAGAATTGATCATTGCATAATCTTGTTACTATGTATAATGATCTCCTGGTTCTGCTCATTTCACTCAGCATCAGTTCATGTAAGTCTCTCCAGGCCTTTCTGGAACCATCCTGCTGGTCGTTTCTTACAGAACAATAATATTCCATAACATTCATATACCATAACTTATTCAGCCATTCTCCAACTGATGGGCATCCACACAGTTTCCAGTTTCTAGCCACCACAAAGAGGGCTGCCACAAACATTCTTGCACATACAGGTCCCTTTCCCTCCTTTAGTATTTCTTTGGGATATAAGCCCAGTAGTAACACTGCTGGATCAAAGGGTATGAAAAGTTTGGTAACTTTTTGAGCCTAGTTCCAAATTGCTCTCCAGAATAGTTGAACCTGACAGAGAGGTCTGAAGAAGAAAAAGAATTTAGAAGGAAAGCTTAAAAAACTTGGGGAGAAAAAAGTTTCATTCACTAAGGAGAAAAGAAAGTTACAGGATTATTGAATATTATTTAAGGGCATGACAGTTTGGTGACCACCACCCATCTTTCTCCCAAAAACAAAATTATATTATTAAGAAATAGCATAAAGTTCAAGAATATTCTGAAAGTGAGGAAACAATTATCAGGGGGAATTATGTATTTTTACTCCATATTTGGAAAAAAATGTATCTTAGTCTTCTTAATATCTTTGGATTTGTGAGGATTATGGGGAGATGGTAGAGGAAGAGGCTGGATCTGTTATTTCATTGACCTAAAGCACTCTTGACAGGAAGGTTCCTGAAACATTTCAGGTCAATACCCACTCTCCAATTCTGATCTTAGAAAGTTGTCAGCGTCAAAGGCTCCCCACACTATCTATGAGTGAGCTTGGATAAGTTACCAAAAACATCTTTGTGCTTCAGTTTCTCCATTTGAAAATGGGGCTAATTCTTACCATCAGAGCAGACTGGCACTTTCCTTGTGAGAGTGGAGAAGGGACAGCCAGCCCTGTTCCCAGTCAGAGATCCATTTTCCTGGCTCTTTGGTAGTTTATTTTGTTCTCTTGTGAAAAAAAGGATATTCTTTATACCAGTTAGTATTGATTACTTTGATTTATTTGTAGATTGATTATCAGATTAAACTCCTTTTTAAGGAAAAGCCATCCCTCATAGGTAAGCCAGATTAATATAGTCTCTTAAGTCTAAGTTACCTATAGATTTAGTGAATAGATTAATAAGACCTATCACTTAATTGAAGATAATTTAGAATAAGACATATATCTTTGAAAGAATAAAATAATCACAAGATTATAAGATTCTTGAAAGATTAAGTTGCTCTTTCTTGCAGTTGGAGAAAGTGGGGTTGACGAAACAATTAAGTTCCTCATTGCCAGAGCTAGCTCAGTATTTTGGGGATCTGAAGGAAAGTGTGGGAGAAAAGAGGTATTAGATTGACTACCAAAACGAAGGTCTACAGAGCCATTGTGTGCTGAAATCACTGTTTTATACCTATGAAACCTGGACAATACACCAGTGTCATGTCAGGATGCTGGATCACTTCCATTTGGATTGTCTTAGGAAGATTCAGAAAATCACCTACCAGACACTAAGGTCTTTTCTTGAGCTAAACTGCCAAGCATTCCAGCTGCTGCAGGGAGCACAACTCTGATGGGTTGGCCATGTTTTCTGAATACCAAACATAAACTTGCCTAAAAGACTATTTTATGAAGAAATCACCAAGGCAAATGCTGACATGTCGGTCAGAAGAAGCAAAACAATGACGCTCTCAGGGTCTTTGTGAAGAACTTTGGAACTGAGCATGTGACTGGGAGACCCTGGCACAGGACCACTCATCATGGAGTGCCCTCCTCAGAGAAGATGGGACAAGCAAGTTCCTCTTTTCAGTCTTAGTGAATTTTTTTCCTTTAGCTGGAGGTTAAGTTTAAATCGAATCTTTTATGGTTGGCAGATGGAAGATGGAGGTGGAGTGAAGGGTGGGGAGGTGTGTGACTGTTAATTACAAACCACAGTATCTTTTTCCCTGTAAGCTGGGTACAAAAGGCATCACCTGTAGAGCAAGGACTTCCGGGTAATCTCACTTTGGAATCTAAATATTGTCAACAGTATGGAAGCTAGCTATTCAAGTGACCTGCCTTGTCCAGTTGAATTATGTTTAAAACAAGACTGTGTGTTGGGTTTTTTCTTTTTTAATTCCTCTTTACTGTTATAGGAATAAGCTCTGTAAATCACTTCTTATCTCTGGCATCTGAGTTATCAGATGATTTGGTTTGATATACAAATGCCAGGTTTGTAAATTAAATCATAAATACTCAGAAATTTGTTCCTCAGTTTCTTTTTATTTCAGATAATTAATTTTAATACTTGGGAATGTCCTGTGTCTGTTCCATGTGTTTTATGAGTCCTCTTTAGCACACAGAGGTATCTCAGACAATGTGTGAAGAGCTGGATCCTTGGCAGCATATTCTGCCTCTAAACAGTCCTAGAGAAGAAGGGGAAACATCAATGTCAGGGCAGACCAGCCCTGCATTGGGAACAGATCAAGGGAAGCCTTCTTTTTATAAATTTATTTTTAATGAAAAAAAGCTTTAAAGGATGTAGACTAAAAATCCATGGGTCCTATACTCCACCCTACTCCCAGTGCCAAGGGCAGGCTGGGCTGACAACCCTACCTCCTCACTCCCTGAAGAGTGAAAAACTTCCTGCCATCTGCAGTCCAGCCAGGCCCATCAGATGGTTTCCCAGGAATGATCTTGTGGGATGAAGGAAGCAGGCACTGGAATCAGTCTAGCTTAGAATCCCTTTGCTGCAGGCATTTATTTCATCCTACCCCAAGTGTGACATCTCTCTTACAACCCTCCCAGAAAAAAAACCTTATCTTTCTTTCATTATTTATTTCTTCCTTTGCAAAAAAATATTCTAGGGAATCTGCAAATTTATCTCATATTGAACATTCTCTTCCATGGTTAACTAACAGATAAGGTTCACAGGTTAATGTTTAATTAAAAACACATAAGGAAGGGGGAAAAAAGGAACCCAGGGACGTTTCTGCTGGGAACTGAGCTCCTCCCGGTCTATAGGCAAGACTAGAGCAGTCCTTGGTTAGCCTAGACTGAATTATGTATACTGGACCACACATTCCAGACTGTGAAAAATGAAATTTGTGTTTGACCTTCTTGTTTGGGCTTTAGTGGGAATGACATGCTAAAAAGAAAGTCTTCTTATGAAGAATTAATAATTAAAAATTTTTAAGTCACCAAAAATGTTAGTTTTATTTAGTGTTGCTAAAGTTCAGGAGAAAATAGCATTTAAGAAAATAAAATGAATAAGTCTTAGAAACTGATTTATTATAATTACTGATAGAATGGGAAAAGTCTCATATGATCTGTGCCCTGAGGAATAGAAGAGTGGGAATAACCATCTATAGGAATGAAAAATCTGAAGGAAAGCAATGAGTTAATTTTTTAATGTGACGTGCTTGAAGTTCTTGGTGGAACATTCAGGTGGAGACATGATGCAGGAAGCTGATGATTCCAAGGTAGAACTCAAGAAAGAGGTCAAGACTCAAGTTAAAGATCTTGGAATCATCTAAGCAGAAGTTAAAACTGAGTCAATGGAAAGGGTTGCTCTTACTCAGGGAGAGAACATAGCAAGAGAACAAAAAAGGACAGTTTCAGAGGAGACCAACATTTATGTAGCAAAAATAGCAAGAAGAGTCTTGGAAGATTTAAAAAATGATTTAGGAAGGCCAGAAAATAACTAAGTAATACTTCAATAACTAAATGATTAGATTATCCTAAAGAAGGGGATGAGTAATGACAATGTTAAATGGTGCAAAGAGATCAAGGAAAGGTGAAATTGCAGAAGAGGTAACTGGATTTGCCAAACAGTAGGTCTTTGGGGATAGATTTGGGGATAGAAGTCAGATTATAAAGGTTTTGAGGAGTCAGACAGTCAATAAATATTTATTAAGTACTTACAATAAGTCTAGGCACAAGAACTGAGGGCTTAAAAAGAGAGGGAAAAATACTGTCCCTTCCTTATCCTCTGGGAGTATACATTCTAATGGCAGGAATGATATATAAACTACATGATACAAGATATATGTGTGTGTGTATATCTATGTGTGTGTAATATATGTATATGTATGTATATACATATGTGTGTATAACATACATATGTGGGGGCAGTTAGGTGATGCAGTGGATAGAGCACCAGCCCTGAATTCAGGAGGACTCGAGTTCAAATCTGATCTCAGACACTTAACACTTCCTAGCTGTGTGACCTTGGGCAAGTCACTTAACCCCTATTGCCTCAGCAAAATAAATAAATACAATACAATATGATACATATGTGTATATATATACACACATATATATGTATATATATACACATATATATGTGTGTGTATATATATATATATATATTCAGAGTGGACAAATGAGAACAATTTCTTCTAAAAGTCATGAAACTGGCTGAAGTAGATGCTGTGAAGAGTTTGAAGCTTTGAAGGTCATCCACTACATCCTGGACCATTGCCAGTCATCTTTATTTTTGCTTTGCCACTGAACTTCAAGATGACTCTAGAAGAGAGAGTAAGGCTGACAACTCTGTGTAGCTCTGCCTCATTTAAATCTAAATCATTCATGAGTCAAGTCATCAGCCCATGATGTCATTGGTTCTCTTAAAAAATGAAGTACAAATAACAACAGGAAAGTTGGAAAGAGAGGAGGGTTTAAAGGCAAAAATAAAGAATTCTGTTTTGGAGTCACTAAGATGTCCAAACAGCAGTTGGTGATATGGGACTGGAGCTCAGGAGATTAATTCCCAGATGCGTGGATCTGGGAATTATAGGCACAGAGATGATAATTGAACCCACAGGAGCCAATCATTCCAACTAGTGAGATATCATATATCAAGAAGAGGGCTCAAGAGCCATGAAGTACATCTATAGGTAGTGGGTGTAACATGCATAAAGATCCAGCAAAGAAGATCAAAGAGTGTCAGACAAGTGAGAGAAGAATAAAGAGAGAAAAGTGCTATGAAAACATAGGAGGAGATGGTAATCAGAAGAATGAAAATTGAGGAAAGACATTAGAATTGATAGATCACTGGCAACTTTGGAGAGGCTGATTTCATTTAAACAATGAATAAATCAAACTATAGTTAAGACACTATATAAACTATAGTTGAGGGCTTTCTCAAGGAACTTAGCAGAGAATAGGAGAAAAATTTTGAACAGAGATATTGGGAAGTTGGTCAAGTGAAAGTTTTTTTTAAATTAAAGCTTTTTATTTTCAAAACAAATGCATAATTTTTAACATTTCCCTAGCAAAATCCTCTCCCTTAGCTGGCAAGTAATTCAATATGTGTAAAACATATGCAGTTCTTCTAAACATTTTCACATTTATCATATTGCACAAGAAAAATCAGATCAAAAAGGAAAAAACAGAAAGAAAACAAAATGCAAGCAAACAACATAAAAAAAATATGTTGTGATCCACACTCAGTCCCCTCAGTCTTCTCTGTGGTTGCAGATGGCTCTCTCCATTATAAGACCATTGGAACTGCCCTGAATCACCTTGCTGTTGAAAAGACCACGTCCTTCAGAATTGATCATCACATACTCTTGTTGCTGTGTACAATGTTCTCGTGGTTCTGCTCACTCCATATCTCTTCAGGCCTCTCTGAAATCATTCTGCTGGTTATTTTCAAATGAAAGTTTTTAAGAATTGGGGTGCCACAGGCATGTTTCTGGACAACAGGGGAAAATCTGCATTGGGAGATTGGGAGAGAGTAGGGATGATAGTGGCAGCAATCTCTTGGAGAGAACCGGAGGGAATATTATCAAGGGTTCATGTGTCAGAGTTTGCCTTATCAAGGAAAATGTCTAACTCTTCAGTAGAGACAGGGGTGAAGAAAGAGATAATGGGAAAATGTCTGAGTGATACAAGATGAGAAGAGGAAGCTTTCTGGAAATGCTTTAATTTTGAAATTATGTCCTCAGCAGAGAGTAGAGAGAAAGAGAAGTATGAGGAGGGCTAAAAAGATGAGGAAATGGGGGCAGCAATTGTCAATTTTTTTTTTTTTTTTGAGGCTGGGGTTAAGTGACTTGCCCTGGGTCACACAGCTAGGAAGTGTTAAGTGTCTGAGACAGATTTGAACTCGGGTCCTCCTGAATTCAAGGCTGGTGCTCTATCCACTGCACCACCTAATTGCCCCTCAATTTGGTTTGAGTATAAGCTAGACACCAAAGAGATCAAAGAAAGAGAGAAAAGAACCTTTAAATTCAAAAATATTTTAGTATCTCTTTTGTGATGAAAAAGAACTAGAAAGTAAAGGGAATGACTGCACAAATTATGGGATATAAATGTAATGGAAGACTAATATGCTGTAAGAAATTATGACAAGGGCAGTTTGAGAGAAATCTGCAAAGACTTGTATGAACTGATTCAGAGTAAAGTGAGAAGAATCTGAAGAATAATTTATACAATAGCAACAATATTGTTAAGATAAACAACTTTAAATGTTTAAGAACTATGATTATTCAATGACCATCCATGATTCCAGAGGACCAATGAGAAAGCATACTACCCATACTACTACTGGCAGAGAGGTATTGGATTCAGAATGTATAATGATTTTTTGAATATGGTCAATAGCTGACTTTCTTTTTGATTGACTTTGATTGTTTGTTATAAGCGCTGTGTTCTTTTTTCTTTCTTTCTCCCTCTTTCCTTTTTTTTTTTTTTTTTTTAATTTGGGCAGAATCAATGAGTAGGAGAGCATGGATTTTTGCTTACTGAAGAAAAAATAAAACTAAAAAAGTAAAAATTATCAGAAAGAAAAAAAAAGAAGTGAAATATAGTAGGAGAGTGTGATGAGGAAAGTTTACTCTTTTATGATTGTTTAACCATTTGGTGAATTCTAGTCCCTAGCTGAAATTGAATTCAATCCAATAAACATTTTAAAGTCATCACTTTGATCCAAGTATTATGCCAAGAATTGGGTATACAAAAACACAGCAATTCTACTGCTAATGTTTTTTATATTCCCTTGGGTGGTACAATATATAGGCAAGCTAAGAAGATCATAGATCTTCTGCTATTTCTGGTCTCCTGAATTACCTTTGCACCCTTGATGTTGAGACCTGCTCATCTCTGTTGACCTTTTACCCATCAGCAGCTCCTGTCACTGTAACTGGATACCTGGCTTAACTTCCTAACTTTTCATTTTTAAAATTTTCCACACTTCTAAATTATCCGCCATAAAAGAGACAAGAAAAAGCTTTTACAATGGAGGGAGAGAGAAGAGGGAGAAAGTGAATCTTATTCTCATCAGAATAACATACATACTCAATATGGGTATAGAAATGTCTTACCCTACAAGAAAGTAAGAGAGGATGGGGATACAAGAAGGGGAGAAGGTAATAGAAGGGAAGGTATTTTGGGGGAAGATGTGGTCAGTAACAAAACATTTTTGAGGAGGGACAGGATGAAAGGAGAGAGAGAAGAGAATAAAGAAGGTGGGGTATATAGTTAGCAATAAGAATTATGAAAAGAGCAATTTCCCAATTGATAATGATCAAAATATGGCCTATGCCCAAAGGGTTATAAAATTATGCATATCCTTTGACCTAACAGTACCATTACTAGGCGTAAATCCCAAAAGATATTTTTTAAAAAGGAAAATAACCCATATGTATGAAAATATTTATAGCAACTCTGTTTTCAGGGCAAAGAATAAGAAATTGAGGGAACAGCCATCAATTGAGGAATAGCTAAATAAATTGTGGTATAGGAATATGAAGTAATATTATTGTTCTATAAGAAATGATGAGCAGGATGCTCTCAGAAAAACCTGGAGAGTCCTCTATGAGTTCAAAGTGAAATGTACTATGTACATTGTAAAAGCAACAGAATGAGATGATCAGCTGTGAATGACTTTGCTCTTGTCAGAAATACCGTGATCCAAGACTCCTTTGAAGGACTTACAAAAATACTATCCATAGCCAGAGAAAGAACTGATTGTGTCTGAATACAGAATAAAGCATCCTTTTTTTTTTTCTTGATGGCTTTTTGGGGGATGAGAGAAAATCTGTTTTCTTTTGCAACATTACTTTTATGGAAATGTTTTGCAGAATTTCACATAGGCTTTCTCAATGGGGTGAGAGGAGAAAAGGGGATAATCTGGAATTCAAAAATTTAAAAATCAAATGTAAAATTATTTTACATGTAACTGGAGAAAATAAAAATATTAAAAGAAATTAAAAAGGAATAAATTTCCATATCTTTCTATCTCCACACACACCAGACCACAAATGTGGTTTTTGAAAGTTCCCTATACTCATGGAATGTTACATAAACTGCCAAATATGAGTGATGTGTTGGTTGGTTTTGTTGAATTACTTTTTTTCACTTTTCTTTTAAAATCTTTATTAAAGAGATGGCTCTCTGGATAGGCAAGGGGAAGAGAGAGAAATATATTTGTAAATTAAGGTGATGTGAAAAGAAAAATAAATTAGTAAAATAAGATTAAAAATATTAAATTCTTTTGATTCCACTTTAGGATTCTCCATAAACCAGAGTTCAAGTCAAGGGTTGCTATTCCTGTTCTGTCCTATCGCAGAATAGTATTTCTCACTCCACACTCCCTCCCAACTCCATGCTTGCCTAGTTGGGATTTATACAACTGGGCCCTCTGTGTTCTGGATTTATAGTTGCAGATTGACTTTCAGCCAATCAAGAACATAAAAGGCTGGATGGCTTTTCATGCTACTAACATTCCTCCTTAATCATCACCAGATCAGATACCTCCCAACCCCCCTCCCCAAAAGGGAAGTAGGAAGGGAGGAACACATAAAAGATGGTTTCATGCTTTGTTCATCACCCAGAAAAAGGAGCAATTCAATATGGCATCCAGTTTATCCCCAAAGAACATGAAGGACTCCACCCTTTTTCTTAAGCAGTCTTAGTTTGATGAATAGAAAACTAGCATTAAAGCAAAGAGGAACTAGAATTAAATTCTGTCTCCCCCACAGACTATGTGATCCTGGGTAAATCATTTTCTCTCTCAATGCTTTAGGCAACTCACTGTGACTAGAAATTGAAAAAAAATTATTGAACTGTGTTAGTAAAGGGAATTCCCTCAAACTACAGTTCCCTATGTCAGTGACATCAGAGGTCTAATCTTTATCTTTTTTCTCCCATATTCCTTTAATAAATGCTCCCCTCCAGGGTTCTTTCTGCCTGAGTTCCAGGGGTTTCTTGAAATAAGACGAGAACCCTGAGAATTCAGAACTATGCTTGCCAGAAGGCCAGGTACCAGAGCAGATTTTCACTGCAGTTTCCCCAAACCTAACTACCCTATGAGGGAGGGATCGAAGAAGTTTGTTGAGTCAAAGGAAGGAGTCATGGTCTGGCAATTGGTTTCTAGTGTTCTGCTTACTAGGGACCTTGCATATATTAATTCAATGGATATATAAGGGCCAGGAGGTTCTGACCGAAGGTCACTTCCCCAGCTCCCAATGAGTCCAAATTATACAACCCTGTCCTCTAATAAGAGGTAGGAGGAAGAGGAGTATGACATAGTGTGAGTGCAGAAAGAGTTTAACATGGAATCTGTATCTTTGATGAAAGTATGAGATGGGAGCAGGCTTTTGCAGAGAATAATCTATAGCAGAACACATTATAATCATACAAATTAGCTGAAAGGCATAAAGAATACACCAATCACACTTATTGTTTGTTGGGGTTTTTAAGTATTTGATTTGGTAGAGGAAAATGCTGACAATGAAGGCTCCCTTCCCACAAAGGGTCTTCCATGCATATGTCAAAATCATATAATATTCCTGGAAGGTTATAATAGAAATAATTTTAAGCAATCTTCAGATTGTTAGTGTCAAGGAAGGCATAAATCAGAGGAATAAAATTTTTGTTTGTTTATTTTGTTATGATAACACCTTCATTTCAAAATATCTCTGATCTTCCTCTTGCCCATCCCAGAGAGCTTTCCTCTGGAACAAAGAATGAAAAAGAAAAGCAGTTGAGTAAAAAGGGGAATACATCAGCCAAAGCTGATAGTTTATACAGTCTTCCATCTCCAGAATCTCTGCAAAAAAGGGAGGGGGGAACAGATGAAGGAAGGGAAGGAAAGAGGGAAAACAGGAGAGACATGCATTTTCTCATCAATTCTTCAGGGTCAATTTTGGTCATTGTAATTAGTTTTGTTGGGGTCTTGTTGCTGTTCATTATGTTTACATTGTTATAATTTGTATATTGTTTCCCTGGTTCTGTTTACTTTACTTGTCATTGATCCATATAAATCTTTCCATGCTTTTCCAAGTTCCTCATATTCATTTTTACATTGTAATCATGTTCCATTTCATTAATGTACCAAAGTACTACAAAAAGTACTGCTAAAAATATTTTGTTGCATATAGGCTTCCTTCTCCCTCCCCCTCTCTCCCTCCTCCCTCCTTCCTTTCCTCTCCTTCCTTCCTTCCTTCCCTCCATCCTTCCAAAAATCTTAACTATCTCAAATTTCTCCTTGAAAAAAAAGGCCCATCTTTTGAACAACAATAATCTTCCAATGATAATGTGAGACTAGGGATTGTAAATTATGATTGTCTCCTGAAGAATTAAAGTCTAAGGTGTATAATGTATGTGAGCAAACTATATGCTCACATTACAATATAAAAGATCTTATCTTGAGATCTTTGAGTAAGGGATAAGTGATGGACAGTCTTCCTACTTTATAAGTATCTTCTTTGTGTCAAGAGAACAAGAAGGCCTCTGAATGTTTAGAGGGCCTCCAGGAAGAACATATAGGAGAATATGGGCAAGAAACTTTTAGAATCATAGGGGTACTTAGATAGTTGCTTCTCACATCACTGGAAGGAATCGTGAAGGAGAAATATTTCTGCGTCAAGCCATTTTAAACTAATTATCACTTTACTAATATTTTTTAAGGACCCACATGTGCAAAAATGTTGTAGCAGCACTTTTTGTAGTGATGAAGAACTAGAAATTGAGTGGACACCCATCATTTGGGGAATGGCTAGATGAGATACAGTATACGAATATTATGGGATATTATTGTTCTATAAGAAACGATCAGCAGGCTGATTTCAGAAAGACCTGTAGAGACTTACATAAACTGATGCTGAGAGAATTTTTAATTGTACACAGCAACAAGAAGATTATGTGATGATCAACTATGATGAACTTGGTTCTTTTCAACAATGAAATGATTCAAACCATTACCAATTGTTCAATGATGAAGAGAGCTGTATACCCAGAGAGAGGACTGTGGGAACTGAGTGTGGATCACACCATAACATTCTCACTCTTTTTGTTGATGTTTGCTTGCATTTTGTCTTCTTTCTCAGGCTTTTTTTTTTCCTTCTTGATCTAGATTTTTCTTGTGTATCAAGATAACTGTATAAATATGTATGCATATATTGGATTTAACATATTTTTACCATATTTAACATGTATTGGACCACCTGCCATCTAGGGAAGAGAATGGAGGAAGGAGGGAAGGGTCAATGTTGAAAAATTACCCATGCATATGTTTTGTAAATAAAAAGCTTTAATAAAAAAATAAAAAAAAATCAATGAGGTGATTCAGGCCAATTCCAATAAACTTGTGATGGAGAGAGCCATCTTCATCCAGAGAAAGAATTATGGGGACTGAATTTTGAATCACAACATAATATTTTCATCTTGTTTGTTGTTATTTGTTTACATTTTGTTTTATTTCTCTTTTTTCCTTTTTGATCTGATTTTTTCTTTTGCTGCATAACAATTGTGGAAAAATATATATAAGGATTGCACATGTTTTATATATTGGGAGGGGTGGGGAAAAGGTCAGGAGAAAAATTTTGAAACACAAGATTTTTCAAGAGTGAATGTTGGGGGCAGCTAGGTTGCGCAGTAGATAGAGCACCAGCCTTGAATTCAGGAGGACCTGAGTTCAAATTTGATTTCAGACACTTAACACTTCCTAGCTGTGTGACCCTGGGCAAGTCACTTAACTCTAGCCTGGGGGGGGGAAGAGTGAATGTTGAAAAATATCTATACATATGTTATGAAAATAAAAAGCTTTTAAAAATAATATTGAGGGATGAGCAAGATGGTTACAGAATAGTATGCCCCATATTAAGAAATGGAGGAAGAATAATGATCATGAGGTTTTAGAGTTGAAAAGGAATTTTAAAGATTACCTAGACTAGTGAAACTTATTTTATAGATGAGAAATATATGACCCATAGTGGTCAACTAAATTGTCTAAGCAAGTAAGTAAGGGGCAGGAATGGGATTTGACCCCTATCTCTGGATTTCCAATTCAATGTGACTCTGTATGACAAAAAAGAAAAAGAAAGAAACTGGCATGGAAATGGGAGAAGATGGAGGCACAGTCCAAAAGGGACCCTAGAGGGAAAGCAGGAGTCTAGCAGTCTACAAAGCCATATGGAAAAGCTCTCTTAGTAGTACCCAGCAGGACAGGGAACATTATCATAGCAAGGTAGTCATAGGAGTCTGGCTATAGGAGTCAGGGGGTGGGAAGGAGAGCAGAATGACCACTAACTGCGCATTCCACCAATTTGAGCTGGGTTCCTACAGGAGAAAGACCCATTCAGAGTATCCCCTTCTCTCCACCTGAGCTGGGCCATGGGGAGGACTTTGGGTACAGATGGGTGGGGCAAGAGTATCTCTGTCCGCCTCTTCCCTGTCAGGGCCCCCCTCAGAATGTGCATGAAATCCTCATAACCCTAAGCAGCTGGGCTTCACGTGGGGGCATCTGGAGTCCATCATTCTGGGAGAAACTCCATGGAGAGAGGACAGCTGCAGAGTTGGCAAGGACTGCCCACATTGCCATAAGAGAGCAGGCATAAATACACATAGTACCCAGATTCCACAACTTCAAAGTCATCATCTTCATGTATACATACACCTTACCTCTTCATCCTGGACCTCCCCGGTTCCTACAAAGAAATAGATACACCTCTGACTACAAAGAGGAGGGAAAAAAGCAAAACTAGAAAGAGAAAAGGATATGATGTAATGCAGTAGGGCTACATTTAGAGTCCATGTTATTGTGGGCAAATCACTTCTCTCTAGATCTCAGTTTTCTCATCTGTAAAATAGTAGGGCTGAAAAATATGATTTCTAAGTTTTTCTACAGCACTAAATCCTATTTTTAAAAAGACAAGCCTAAACTTACCGACAGTCAGGGATCAATTAGAACTCTCAAAAACCCTTTTCAAACCACAAAATAGGACATGAAAGGAAAGGAAGGTACAGTCGGGAATGCTTCTTTCTACTTTCTGTACCCAAGCTCCTAAACAATTGGAAGCTACTGTGAAATACTTCTGGATATCAATTCCAATTGATTAATGATGGACAGAATCAGCTACATCCAGAAAAGGAACACTGGGAAATGAGTGTAAACTGTTATTTTTACCTTCTGAATCCAATTCTTCCTGTGCAACAAAAAATTTGGTTCTACACACATATATTGTATCTAGAATATACTGTAATATATTTAACATATATAAGACTGCCTGCCATCTGGGGGAGGGGGTTGGGGGAGGAAGGGAAAAAATTTGAATAGAAGTAAGTGCAAGGGATAATGTTGTAAAAAATTACCCATGCATATGTACTGTCAAAAAAAAAGTTATAATTATAAAATAAAATAAAAATTAAATTATAAAAAAAAAGAAAAAAATACTTCTGGATAAGATTTTTTTGGGAAAAAGGACTTTGGGAGATTAAAATAGTGGAGAGTGTTGGGCTTGGGGTCATTGAATTTGGATTCAAATCTTGAATCCAAGAACCTTGAGAAGAAAATTTGATTATGATCCCATTTTACAGTTGAGGAAACCAAAATAGAGAAAAGTTCAGTGACAGCTAGTAAATGTCTGAGAGTAGATTTAATTTCAGGTCTTACTTCTCTAGGTTTCAGTTTGCTTATCTATAGTATATAGGACTGGGGAAAACCACTAGGTAGTCCTTAATTTCTCTTCTCACTCTAAACCTATATTGTATGATTTCAAGTCTAAGTAACTTCCAATTATTCCACAAGTACTTATTAAACACTTGTTGTATTCCAAACACTGTTACATGCATATAAAAAGACAAAAATGAAATCATTTCTGCTCACAACTAATTTATATTCTATTGAATGTAAGCTTTGCCTTTTGAAGCTTCAATGTTCTGTTTGTGAAATCAAAAGAATTGGCTTAAATTACCTATAAGGTCATTTCTAGCTCTGACTTGTTTTTACATAGATGAGCTCATTATCTGAAGCTGAAAAGAAACTCAGAAAAGATCAATGACTGCAAAAACCTCCCTGCCTCAAAATGAGAAAACTGAATCCAAGGAGGATGGTGCCTTAGCAGGGAAAGAAGGAAGAAAACAAGCATTTATTAAGTGCCTACTATGTGCCAGGAAAAAAGGAAAGAGATAAGCATTTATTATGTACCTACTATGTTCCAAGCACCATGCTAAGCACTTTACAAAGATTATATCACCTGGTCTTCATAACCTTGGTTTCTATTATTTCCATTTTACAGTTGAGGGAACTGAGACAGAGACTAAATAACTTATCCAAGGTCAGATAGCTAGTAAGTGTTTGAGGTGGGATTTTAAGTCAGGTCTTTCTAACTGCATTCTATCACCATGCCACCTGGTTGCTAGGGTCACACAAGTAGTAAGCATCAAAAGTGGGATTTGAATCCAGATCTTTTGACTTTACAGCCAGTGCTCTTTCCACTGTACCTACTGGATAGTATTACTCCTGGGTAGAGGCACCAGGCAAGTGTCCCTATTCAAGTGTGGAGGAGAAGAGCATTGGAACCCTCCAAACTCCTTCTTTCTCGTCTCCCTCTCTTCCCAAATTGGGTGAGTGGAGAGATAGAAAGAGAGACAATTGAAAGGTTCTGAAAAAAATCCAGGGAAGAAGAATGGATAAGTTTTGTGAGGAAGTTGGGAAATAGGACACCTGGGTTAAGTTCCCAACAGGATAAAGGAGATGGGGGAATGATCTGATTGGCAAGGAAGGATGCTGGGGAACCAGGAGTTGTTCTGAAAGAATTATCTAAGCAGGGATAAGAATGGTGAAGAGTCTCATTTATATGGATTTGAGTCAGGAACTACCCAGATCCTCCACCTCTCAGTAAGTGGCAGAGGATGGATAGGCTAGAGTTCTCCCTTGTGTTTGTTTTCTTGAGGTATAAGAAAAGCAGATTAGACTTATGATTTCATTGATATAGGGAGCTTTCAATCTCCCTCCACCAAAGCAAATCAGTATCTTCTGTGTAATTGAGGGAGTGTCTGAGAGCACTCGAGGAGTTAAAAGACTTCTCAGGGTCCCAGCAAGCATGTGTCACAAGTGGGGCTAGAACTCATTTCTTCCTGGCTCCAAAAGCAATTCTTTTACCTATTACAAACGGAGCCTAAATCATTCCTCATTCTATTTCTGTTGTCCAATTTTGTTGAAATTGTATCTGATTCTTCGTGATTCCATTTGGAGTTTTCTTGGCAAAGATACCAGAGTGGTTTGCCATTTCCTTCTCCAGCCCCCCCCCCTTTTTTTTTACAGATAAGGAAACTGAGGCATACAGTGTTCTGTGACTAGGTCAGGGTCACACAGCTAGTAAATGTCTGAGGTCACATTTGAACTCAAGTCTTCCTGATTCCAGGCTCAGTAGTACATCAACTAAACCACCTTTGAGAAATTTCTGTAGTATTCTCTTTTTGCTGTAATCTAGAGTCTTGGAGGGAGGAATAAATAAGGAAAGGTCATGGAATCAGAGTAGGATGATCATAGATTTAGAGTGCTAAGGGACCTTTGGGGTCATCTAGTCCCTCATTTTACAGATGAGAAAACTGACCCAAGTGATCCTGGACAAGTCACATCACTGGTACTCACACGTTAGTGTAAAGAACATGCATGCAAGTCTGTTAACTTAGACTTCCATGTGGGGAGCCAGGGGAGAGTGGGAGGATCACGTTCCCACTCCTTCTCATCAGCCGAGACCCCCAAGTCCCACAGGGGTGGCTTTGCTGGGGAAGCCGATGCATATAGAACATGTCGGGAACAGGGATTAGTCATGGTGGTAACCAGAGAGTGGTTAGGGGGCCGGGGTGCCAGGGTTCCAGCTGGGGCCAAAGACAGTCTTCTCCACAGCTGTTGAATGGGAACCACAGAGTGAAGGGGGAGGGGAATGAGGCTCATGGTTTCTGCTATGCTGAGAACTGAGGGCTGAAAACAATCTCTCCCACTTCCTTTCTTAATTTCCTTTCCATCTTTTATCAGGCTTGCAGTCCTCCCCCAGACAGTGGTCAGGCACCTGCCAGGTAGAGTAACGGTGACTGCATTGTACAAATTTTGAGAAGGTGGGGCAGGCTTCAGTGATGCAGCTCCAGCCCTCTGTGCCCCCTGGCAACAATGCTGTGCCCCACCGGTCCTGGGGGAACTATGCAAACTCACTCCTCACCCTTGTCCCTGATTCTCTTCTCTTAGCTTTTCCCTGAATCGCTTTTCCCCCCTTTTTTTCTTTTTCCCACTAGTTCCCACTAGCTGTCCCTATCCATCCCCTTATTTCTCTCCTGCAGCCTCGGAGCTTAGGCAGGGCTGAGACCATTAAAGCGGGTAGCTGGAAATGCAAACTCAGACTTCCTATCACAGAGAGGGGCCTTTGGAAGGTGATTCAGCATGGATTTTTTTGTGAGCCCACTGGCACTCATTCCATCAGACAGAAGTTCCAGCTTCTGCCATGGCCACCAAACAGCCCGGCCCATCCCTGGCTGCCTAGGGATGTTTGAGTATTTACAAGCTTTTAGTAGGGCTTCTGGAAGGGAAGAAAGAGCAGGAAAGGGAGAAAAGTGTTATTTCACAGGATTCAGTGCTGCTAGATCAGCCTCTCCCAGGGTAACCTCCCCCAGCAGTTAATTAATGCTCCAGGGAAATTTCCATCAAATTGGGGTTGGAGTGGAGAATGCTGGAAGAAGGTACATGGAGAAAGACATCTAGACGGCAAAATGTTATGCTTAGGGTTAAACTTGGAGTCCATAGGCCACAGTACTGCGTTGAATAGGAAGTCAATTGGATTTCCAGTTCAAATCCCTCCCTTTCCCAGATTTTCCTCTCACTACTGCTTTTTCCCCAACCAAAATCTCTTTATCTCACTCATTAACTGCTGAAGCAGGAAGGAAGATAAAATATCTAGAAAGCTTTTGAAACCAGGAGTAGTGAAGGAAGCCCAGATCTAAGACATCCAGAGATATATGAAAAGCAACTACACCTAGCACTAGAGAACTGGTTGTTAAATTTTCAGTGTGAATAGAGACCTTCACTGTAAGTGAATCTACAAATCAGGGCCAGATTTATCACATTGATATCCTTGACCATCAGTGTCAAACTTGAATAAAAACAGGCCTCTAAACTGAAATGATTCCCAAAGTCTGCATATTGTCTTAGCTTTAGAATGTAATATTATCTATGTTTTATAGTAGTTTTTATTTATTTTGTTCAATATTTCCCAATTATATTTTAATCTGGTTTCTAGATGCCTTCAGGAGGGTTGTGCCAGCATGTTTTAACACCTCTGACCTAGATTTAAGAAAGTGATGAGGGAAAATGCTAGTAATAGAGATTAAACATAAAAATGTTCCTTACTTAAATAAAAAATGTATAAAAGCATGTGTACATATATGTGTGTGTAAGTATATGTCTGTATATATCATATCCTCTCCCTCTTTTCTTCTTCCCCTCGCTCCCAGATAGCTAGTTGGTAAACATTTACTACCTATAAGGTTGGATCCATCTCTGGGCTTATGGGAGTAAGTTTTTTTTTTGAATAATAGCTTTTATTTCCAAAATATATGCAAAGATAGTTGTATTATCAAAAAAAAAGTTATAATTATAAAATTAATTTTAAAAATAAATTTTAAAAAGGGGTTTTCAGTTTGATAGCCCTTTAGGAAGAATATCAAATCTCTCTCCAGAATGGTTGGCTCCGCCCACCAACAATGTATCAGTGTCCCAGTTTCCCCACATCTCCTCCAACATTTGTCATTATCTTTTCCTGTCATCTTAGCCAATCTGAGAGGTGTATAGTGGTACCTCACAGGTGTTTTAATGTGCATTTCTCAGATCAATAGAGCATTTTTTCATATGACTAGAAATTGTTTTAATTCCTTCATCTGAAAGTTAGTAGATCTCATCTTGTATGGAGGCAAGGAGACAGTTGAGATGTCCACCCACTGAAGGAAAACAGATTCCCTTACCCTATCTGCCAAGTCAATAAAAGCAAACTGAAGAACATGATTGAGTAGAGTCTGAAAGACAGGAGGGGCAGCTTATCTGGATGTAATGGGGGGACAAGGAAGACCTCAGGATTGGGTTAGTTTGCTGGTGTGCACCAGCAGAGGTTAAAAAATAAATTACCTTGCACCTCACAAAATTACTTGTTTGCTTTTTCAACATACTCGTATGTATTATACATGTATAGATATAAGCATGCAGGCAGTGTTCAGAACTACCACTTTTTGTGTGAGGGCTTGCCAAGACTCTTTCAGGTTTGCTCATCCACCTTCGGTTCCATCTTCGCCCAGTTCTCTACTCCAAGAAACAGTAGTATACATAGCAGTCGTACCCTGGTAAAACTGTCTTGACAAATGGGATAAAGCAGTTTGAGGATAATAGGCCTCAAACCTGTCTGTGAGTTAAGGGTTGCTTATCCCTAATATATAAAGACTTTTCCCAATGAAGGAGAACAATTTGTTCCAAAGACCATAAAGATAGCGGATCACTTAGTGGCTCACTTAGAGCTTGGTCAGCCATCAGAGACACAAAGTCATCCTCGGCATCATGGGTCATCATCAGTTGTACTGACTTTTGTCCTGCCACCAGACTTCAGTGATTCATGAAGAAAGAGTGAGGCAAGTGACTTTGTGGGACTCTGTCTTATCTAAATCGAATTCACAGGCAAGTCAACATTAACCACAATGTCATTGGTCCTCTTCCAGAATGAAGGACAAACAACAATGTGTTCTAGATATAAATATCTGTGTGTCTTTGTTTCCTGCTAGACAATAAACTCCATGAGGACAGGGATTGTCTTATCTAAATTTTTATCTAAATTATTTTATTTTTCTTAGTTTTTACTAATTTATTAACATTTACTAATTACTTAATTTTTTAAAATTACTTTATACTTTGTTCTTCCACACAATAGTCTTAATAATTGTGGAATATATTGCCTTAAATTGAAAAGCAGTGATATACAAATATAATGGAAAGAGCATTAGATATGGAGCTACAGAATTGGGATTAAAATCTCATCTTTTCCAATTAATACCCATGAGACTTTGGAATGTCACTTTAATATCCCTGGGCCTCAGTTTCTTCATCTATAAAATGGAGGAGGTGAGGGGAAAATTAGATGATTTTTAAATTGTCTTCCAAGTCTAAATCTTACAAATCAAATAATCATTTATTATATACTTACCATTTTCAAAGAATTCTGCTAAGTGCTAGGGACACAAAAACAGAATGAAAATAAATACACCCTGCCCTCACAAAGGGTGAGGATCTGTTTGGGGTGTTATAATATATAAATAGATAAGTATATGCATGATAATTTGAGAAGAAGAGAAAGATCACCAAAGGCAGTGAGAAAGGAGTGCATGGCAGACCTGAGGATAGTTTATGCAAGGACATGGAGGTTAAAGAAGGAATTCAGAAAATCATCAATCAGCAGACATTTATTAAGGGTCTACCATGGGCCAAATACTACACTAGGTGCTGAAGACAAAAGAACTACTCACTCTACTCAAAAACCTTGCATTCTGCTGGGAGGGGGATTAATAAATGATGTGAATCAATGAATAAATAAATAGATAAATAAACGAATAGATAGAGACAGAGACAAAGACAGAGAGAGAGAAAAAAAAGAGAACACAGAAAGACAGTCACAGAGACAGAGAGAGATGGGGGGGGGTGGAAGGAGAGAGTGAGAGAGAGAGATGAATAAACAAATAAGTACATAATGATTTGGAGGTGGCTGTAACAACTGAGGAATAAAGAAAGGCCTCTTGAAGGAATTGAGCCATGAAGGGAGATCCAAGAAGCAGTGGTGAAAAAGGGAAAAAAAATCTAGACATGGGGGAAAACCAGCCTCATGCCAGCATTGACAATTGCAAAACCTTTTGCTCCAACTTTTCCCAGTCTTTCCCCCACCCCTTCCCCCAGAGGCAGGTTGACCAATACATGTTAAATATGTTAAAGTATAAGTTAAATACAATATATGTATACATGTTCAAATGGTTATTTTGCTGAACAAAAAGAATCGGACTTTGAAACAGTGTACAATTAACCTGTGAGGGAAATAAAAAATGTAGGCAGACAAAAATATAGGGATTGGGAATTCTATGTAGTGGTTCATAGTCATCTCTCAGAGTTCTTTCATTGTGTGTAGCTGGTTCAGTTCATTACTGCTCTATTGGAACCGGTTTAGTTCATCTCATCGTTGGAGAGAGCCATGTCCATCAGAATTGATCATACAGTATTGTTGTTGAAATATACAATGATCTTCTGGTTCTGCTCATTTCACTCAGCATCAGTTCATGTAAGTCTCTCCAGATCTTTCTGAAATCATCCTGCTGGTCATTTCTTATAAAACAATAATATTCCCTATCATTCATATACCACAATTTATTCAGCCATTCTCCAATTGATGGGCATCCACATAGTTTCCAGTTTCTGGCCACTACAAAGAGGACTGCCACAAACATTCTTGCACACACAGGTCCCTTTCCCTTCTTTAAGATCTCTTTGGGATAGTTCCAAATTGCTCTCCAGAATGGCTGGATGTATTCACAATTCCACCAACAATGTATCAGTGTCCCTGTTTTCCCACATCCCCTCCAGCATTTGGCATTATCTTTCCCTGTCATTCTAGCCAATCTGACAGGTGTGTAGTGGTATCTCCAGGTTGTCTTAATTTGCATTTCTCTGATTAATAATGACTTGGAGCATCTTTTCACATGGCTAGAAATAGTTTCAATTTCTTCATCTGGGAATTGTCTGTTCATATCCTTTGACCATTTATCAATTGGAGATTGGCTTGATTTCTTATAAATTAGAGTCAATTCTCTATATATTTTGGAAATGAGGTCTTTATTGGAACCTTTGACTGTAAAAATGTTTTCACAATTTATTGTTTCCCTTCTAATCTTGTCTGCATTAGTTTTGTTTGTATAAAAACTTTTCAACATTCACTTTTATAAGATTTTGAGTTTCATTTTTTTCTCCTTCCCTCTTTTCTCAAGATGGCAAGCAAGCTGATATAGATTATACATGTGCAGTCATATTACATATATTCCAACATTAGTCATGTTATAAAAGAAGAATCAAAACAAAAGAGGAAAACCACAAGAAAGAAAAAAACAAAAAAAGTGAAAATAGTGTTCTTCAATCTGCATTCAGACTCCATAGTTTTTTCTCTGGATGAGAATAGCATTTTCCATCATGAGTCTTTTAGAATTGTCTTAAATCATTCTATTGTTGAGAAGAGCTAAGTCTATCAAAGTTGATCATCACACAATGTTGCTGTTACTGTGTACAATGTTCTCCTAGGTCTGCTTACTTCCCTCAATATCAGTCTATGTAAGCCTTTCCAGGTTTTTCTGAAATTTGCCTGCTCATAATTTCTTATAACACAATAGTATTCTATTACACTCATATGCCACAATTTTTTCAGTCACTCCCCAGTTGATGGGCATCCCCCCAGTTTCCAATTCTTTGCTACAACAAAAAGAGCTGTTAAAAATATTTTTGCACCTGTGGGCCTTTTTCCATTTTTTATGATCTCTGTGAAAGACAGACTCATGTTGCTGAATCAAAGAGTATATACAGATTTATAGCCCTTTAGGCAAAGTTCCAAATTACTCTCCAGAAGTTAGATCAATTTACAACTCTACCAACAATGTATTAGTGTTTTAATTTTCTCACCTCCTCTCTAACATTTATCATTTTCCTTTTCTGCACATTAGCCTATCTGATAGTGTCAGGTGGTACCTCAGAGTTGTTTTAAGTTATATTTCTCTAATCTGATTTAGAGCATTTTTGTGACAAATTATTTATGTTTTTATATATGTATATAAGATTCATATCAATAATAGGTTAGCTCAAAAGAAAGATTGGCAGGGTTAAGATAAAAATAGCAATCATGTTATACAAATGAGGTGCAGAGAAAGAATAGGCAGAGGCATTAGAGGGGAGAGGAGGGTTCATTGTTCTGAAAACCTACTCACATGGGGAATGGGTTTAATAAGCAACACTACATATAAACCATGGAGGGCATATAACCCTCCAAAAATCTATAAAGAAATAAAAGGAGAGAAATGGGTAGATGGAGAAGCTAAAGGTGAGGGAAGAAGACAAGGGAGGGATCCATGGGCATGGGAAGGTTAAGCAATAGCAAGGCAAGTTATGGAGCAGAATTTTTTTTTCTCCCATTTTTATTTTTTTATTTATAATTTTTTTTCACAGTATATATGCATGAGTAATTTTAAAAAATAATATTATCCCTTGTATTCATTTTTCTAAATTATCCCCTCCCTCCCTCTACTCCCTCCCCTTGATGACAGGCAATCCCATACATTTTACATATGTTACAATATAACCTAGATACAATACATGTGTGTAAATACCATTTTCTTGTTGCACATTACGTATTAGATTCCGAAGATATAAGTAACCTGGGTAGATAGACAGTAGTGCTAACAATTTACATTCACTTCCCAGTGTTCCTTCTCTGGGTGTAGTTATTTCTGTCCATCATTGATCAACTGGAAGTGAGTTGGATCTTCTTTATGTTGAAGATTTCCACTTCCATCAGAATATATCTTCATACAATATTGTTGTTGAAGTGTATAGTGATCTTCTGGTTCTGCTCATTTCACTCAGCAACAGTTGATGTAAGTCTCTCCAAGCCTCTCTGTATTCCTCCTGCTGGTCATTTCTTACAGAGCAATAATATTCCATAACATTCATATACCATAATTTACCCAACCATTCTCCAATTGATGGACATCCATTCATCTTATGGAGCAGAATTTAATCAAAGAGACTGCAAGGACAGGAAAGACATGAGTGTGTTTGTGGAGTGGGTGTGGGTGTGAGTGTGTGTGTGTATGTATCTATATCTCTATATATGTATACATAAATAAATCATTTCTTAAATGTAGCTTGTTTGGGAGTGGGGAAGTGGATGAAAGAAGGAAAAAAGAATAAAGTAAATAAAGTACACAGTAGAGAACCAAAGAACAATTTACAGGGAAATAAAGAAAAAAGTGGACATTCATGAATATACTTTCTTCTATTAATAATAATATATATATATATATATATATACTTTCTTGGTCTGGTAATTTGTTGTTATATATTTTGAATATTCCCTGATGTTCTTCAAGGCACATTGACAATATTCTCTTTTGTTTTGCTTTGTTTTGTATTTCTTTTCTGTTTTCCTTTTTTCTTACTGTATTTTCAAATTAAAAAAAAGAAAAAGAAAATAAAGGAAAAAAGAAAAGAAGTGAAACCTTTATGAGAAACATTGGCTATAAAAATTGTTTCTCAGCTTTCTGCTTTTCTTCTAATCTTGGTTGCACTGGTTTTGTGCAAAACCTTTTTAATTTAATATAAACAAAATTAGATATTTTGCCTTTCATAATGTTCTCTATCTTTTGCTTGGTTATAAATTCTTCTTTTCTCCATAGATCTTAAAGATAAACTATTCCTTATTCTCCTAATTTGCTTATGGTATCACTCTTTATGTCTAAATAATGTTTTCATTTTGACCTTATCTTATATTCTCTAAAATTTTCTAACTCTACTATCATATCATCACACAGAATGATAATTTTATTTCTTGGTTGTCTATTTTAATTTCTTCAATTTCTTTTTCTTCTCTTATTGTTAAAACTAATATTTCTAGTATTATATATTGAATAATATAGTGGGATGATAGGCATTCTTGCTTCACTTCTTATCTTATTGGAAAGGGTTCTAGTTTATCTCCATTACATATAATGCTTGCTGATACAAATTTCACTTGATCATAGTGTATTATCCTAGTGATAAATTGCTATAATCTCTGTTAATATTTTATTTAAAATTTTGCATCAATATTCATTAGGGAAATTGGTTCATAATTTTCTTTCTCTGTTTTGGCTCTTCCTGGCTTAGATATCAACACCATATTATTTTTATAATTTGTTGTTTGACCCATTCATTCTTTGGGTTTAACTTATTTAGTTTCCACTTAATTTAGCTTATTTTTTCTGTGGCCCTTTATTATATATAATTTTTGCTGCATTATGATCTGAAAATGATGCATTTAATATTTCCGCTTTTTTGCATTTGATTGTGAGTTTTTTATGTATATAGTCAAATTTTGTGTAGGTGCCATCCCCATTCAATAGTAAGGGTAGCAGTTCTGATCTCAGACAAAGCAAAAGCAAAAAAATAGATTTAATTAAAAGAGATACTGAAGGAAACTACATTTTGCTAAGAAGGTTCAATGAACAATGACAATGGACAATGAAGTATTATCAGTATTAAACATATATGCAACAAGTGTTATAACATTCAAATTCTTAAAGAAGTTAAGTGAGTTACAAGAAAAAATAAACAGCTAAACTATACTAGTGAAAGACCTTAATCTGACCCTCTCAGATTTAGCTTAATCTAACCAACAAAGAAACAAGAAAGAAGTAAAGGAAGTGAATAGAACATTAGAAAGTTAAATATGATGAATATGGCTACAATTTCCTTGGAATTTTCATTTTAGTATCTCTTTTAGAAGGTGAGCAGTAGATTCTTTCAATGACTAGTTTACTCTCTGCTTCTAGGATATCAGGACAATTTTTCTTGATAATTTTTTGAAAGGTGCTGCCCAGGCTCTTTTTGGTCATAGCTTTCAGGTAGTCCAATAATTTTTAAATTATCTCTTCTGGATCTATTTTCCAGTTCAATTGTTTTTCCAGACATTTTACATTTTCTACTTTTTCATTCTTTTGATTTTGTTTGACTGATTCTTAATATTTCATAGAGTTGTTAGCTTCCATGTGCCCAATTATAATTTTTAAGGAATTATTTTCAATTAGCTTTTGTACCTCTTTTCCCTTTGGACCAATTCTACTTTTTAAGGAATAGCTTTCTTCAGTGGATTTTTTTTCCCATTTGACCACTTGCATTTTTTTAAAAAAACTGTTTTCTTCAGTCCATTTTTGTCCTTCTTCTTCCAAGCTGTTAACTTTCTCTTGCTTCTTTTCCAAATTTTTCTTCTGTCTCTCTTATTTGACTTTTAAACTACTTTTGAACTCTTCCAAGACGGCCTTTTGGCATAGGATTACTTCATATTCCCCTTTAAGTTTCCACATGTAGGCATTTTGACATAGTTATCTTCTGTTCTTATGCTTTTTATCTTTCCTGTCACTTTCAAAGTCAAGGTTTTTTTGGTAGTGTTTTTTGCTTGTTTCTTTGATCCTATTCATTTTTGGCTGATTTTATGGCTTTTAAAATTAAGCTCTGCCTCTTGTTGCTAAATGCCATTATCTTTGCCTCCTCACTTTCTCTCATACCCCCTATCTTCATAATATCTCTTATATATGCCTCTTTCTCTCCTCTGACACTGCTGTCACTCTGCTGCATTACCTCACACCATTGCAATAGTATGAGCTTTCCCTGTTTCGTCTCTTCCTATTCTAGTCATTCCTCAAATCAGCTGTCAAATTGATCTTCCTAAAACCCAGACTTGACCATATTAAGTCCTTATTCGATAAACTCCAGTGACTCACTTTCACCTCTAGGATAAAATATAAAATCAACTCTTTGACTTTTAAATCCCTTTATAATCTAACCTTTTATGTATTTTCTAGCCTTTTTAAAATTCTCCTTCATATACGCTTTGCTACAGCTTCCATGTTTCTTCCACATAATACTCCATTTCCAGATTCTGAGACATTTCTCTGGCTGTCTCCTTTGCCTGGAATTCTCATCCTCCTCATCTCTGTCTCCTGGCTCCTTCAAGGCTCAGCTAAAGTCTCACTATCTGTAAGTCTTTTCCAGTCCCCCTTACTTTCAGTGTCTATCCCCAATTTATCTTGTACATATATTGTTTAGATTTAGTTGTTGGCATGTTGTCTCTCCATAAGACTGTGAACTCTTTGGGAGCAAGGACCTTTTTTTTATATCCCTAGCATTTTGCATAGTGTCTGGCACATACTAAGTATAAATGTTTATTAATAGGCTATTTGGCTATTAAATCTTTAAATCCAAACTAGCCTTCTTTTTCTTCCTCACACAGATTCTCCATCTCATCTTTCTATGCCTTTACATTGTTTATCTTACATTTTTGCTATATACATTTTCCTTGCTTTTGCCTCATAGCATCCTCTTATCCTTCAAGACCCCACCCAAGCACTACTTTCTAAAGTACCAGCAGTTCTGGTTTGGTAGTTTGGTGAAATCTATGGACCCTTTCTTAGAGTATCATTATTAAATGCATAAAATAATATATATAGTATTAAAAGGAACAGTTATTTAGACATTTAAAAACTGTCTTGGAGAGGGAGGAAATAAGGGAAGAAGGGAAAAAATTTGGGGCACAAAGTTTTACAAAAATGAATGTTGAAAACTATATATATTTAGAAAAATAAAATACTATAGAAAATTTTCAAATTAAATTTAAAATATATATTTTAAAACATTTCATGGATCTCAGGCTAAGAATTTAGACAAAATTTTTCTTTATCCTTCAGAGTACTTTGTATTTACTACTTTATATTCATTTGTAATTACTCTTTGTATTTATTCTGCATTCTTATGTAGGAAGTATATGAACACTCCATCCCCTCTTTCTCTCAATAGACTCACTCACCTCAATAACAGGTTCAATGGTTCCCATGGGATAGCCATAGCTACAAGTAAATTCATATCCTCTCTCTTTCTCTCTCTCCCTCCCTCCCTCCCTCCATCCTCTTCCAATCCCCTCTCTCCTTCTCTCTCTCTTTCTCTTTCTCTCTCTTTTTTCTCTCTCTCTCTGTCTCTCCTCTCTGTGTCTCTCTCTCTGTCTCTCTCTCTCTCTCTGTCTCTCTCTCTCTCTCTGTCTCTCCTTCTCTCTGTTTCTCCTTCTCTCTCTGTCTCTCTGTCTCTCTCTTTCTCTGTCTTTCTCTCTCTCTGTCTCTCTGTCTCTCTGTCTCTCTCCCTTTCTCTCTATCTGTGTGTATGTGTGTGTGTGTGTGTGTGTGTCTGTCTGTCTGTCTGCCTGTCTGTCTGTCTCTGGGTCTTTATATCTCTCTCTTTTTTTTCTGTATCTATGTCTGTGTTTGTGTCTGTCTCTCTGTTATCTCTCTGTCTCTCTTCTCTGTCTATCTCTTTCTCCTAAGAGTAATCCTGGCAGATAGCTATTCTCCTATTACCTTTTTCATTTCTGAACCCTCACCAATGTGCTTCCCTTTTAATAAATTGGCCAGCTTATTCCATTAACTTTTTTCCCCATTAACTTTTAATCAAAATATTTGCTAAGTAGAAGACAAAGTAAGAATAATTACAACATTCCAACCATAAACCTGGAGGTCATTCTTTCTCTTTTTTTAAATTATGAGCTTAAATACCAAAAAAAAAAAAAAAAAAAAAAAAGAAAGAAAGAAAGAAAGAAAGAAAATTTCCAAGTACACAGTAAGAGTCATAAAGAAGTTTATATGAATCCATGATTCCATTTTATATCACATACCTTACTTTTTAAAAATATATAATTCTACACATTATTTTCAAAATTGTCCTATTTCTCTATACTTCCTTTTGAACTTCCTTTTGGTTCTCTTTTACTGCATCTTTTAAAAATGTTTAAATGTCCCTCTTTATTTCTGACATCATCATTGTTAACATTTCTTGTCATGCCAAATGCTACTGCCCAATTAAAAATAGATTAAAAAAAAAGAAGAAGAAGGAAAAAACCCCTTGTGACAAATAAACAAAGTCAAGCAATGGCCATGTTCAAAAATATATCTCTTTCTATACCTTGTGCCCATCAACTTTTCTATCAGGATGTAAGTAATATGCTTCATTACATATTCTCTGATTTGATTGATCATTGCATTGATCAGGGTTCTTAACTCCTTCAAAGTTGTTTTTCTTTAAAATATTTATAAAGCATTCTTCTGGTTCTACTCATTTCTCTCTATCTAAGTTTGTATTACTAATGGTTCTCTGAAATTGTCTCTTTCATTGTTTTTATGGCCTAATAATATTCCATTATATTTATATGCCATAATTTGTTCAGCCAATTCCCAGTTGCCTGAAACAATCTAAAGCATCTCTTCAGATACCAATTATTTTATTTTCTCCTCTTTCCCCACTTTTTAATCTTCTCTTTAAGATCAGAAGTTTGTTTTGCTCACTGCTATCGGCTTCCCTGGTATTATTTCCTCCGTTGACACCCTCTCCACATGCTCATTTGTTTTCCTGTTAATTTTGATGTATTTCTACACCAACTTGTGTGTGTGTGTGTGTGTGTGTGTGTGTGTGTGTGTGTGTGTATTCAATCCTCTTTTGTTCATTTAAGAAAAAATGAGGTTCAACGAATGCCTGTTTCTTAGTTTCCATATTTTTCTCACACTCCTCAGTTGTAAGAGATAATAAATTCTACTGTCTCCTTCCTCTTTTCTATGTTAATATATCCTTTCTTTCTCTTTTCCCTCTTAAAACTTTCAGAACAGAGCTAATTTACACAGCCTCTTCTAGGACCTCTGTTTTTCTTATTCTCAATATCCTTTAAATATATTAAGACTATAAACTTCTTGAGAGCAAGAATTGTCCTTTGCCTCTTTTTATATCCTTAGCATTTAACACAGTGCCTGGTACATAATAGGTACTTAATAAATGTTTACTAAATAAATTGAATGAAAGGAACACATTTTAAATCTCCCATTAAAATGTTAACATACATCATTATATATCTCATTTTGGTGATTCAAATAAATTTACCTTCCTAGGTTTCTCTTGACTTGTGTTTGTATTTCAAAATTCCTACTCAGCTCTGGTCTTTTCATCCTAAATGTTTGAAATTCCCCTATTTCATTTAAAAGTCCATTTTCCCTCTCTAGGATTACACTCAACTTTATAGTTAACTTTACAGGGTGAATTATTCTGGATTATAACCCTATATCTATTGCCTTTTGTGATATTATGTTCTAAAATCTTCTCTCATTTATCATAGGAAGTATCAGCTTTTATGTAATCATATTGTGGACTTATGGTATGTGAACCATTTCTTTTTGGATACTTGCAGTAATTTTTCTTAGAGATGGAAGCTATGAATTTTAACTTTGATGTTTCTGGGACTTTTCCTGTTAGTCTTCCTTTTAGGAAATGCTTAGTAGATTCTTTATATATATATATATATATATATATATATATATATATATATATATATATATATATTAACTCTAGCTAAAACAGTGGATAGAGGACTGGGTCTAGTATCAGAAAGACCTGAATTCAAATCCAGCCTAGTTAGTGACTCGGGCAAGTCATTTAATCTTTGCTTCAGTTACTGCAACTATAAAACAGAGGTAATAATAATAGCACCTGCTCCAGAATTGCTATGAGAATCAAATTAAATAATATTTGTGCAGCACTTAGCATAGTACCTGATCATAGTACATATTTAATAAGTGCTTCTTCTTTTCTCTGGCCTTGGAATATCCTCAGAGTAATGCTGTGAAAACTGGTCACTACCTTCTGCAACTTCAGACTTCCAAGGTTTTCATTCATGGATTTTCTGAAAACCTTGGTGCTTTCCCTGGCTACTGCTTGGAAACTACTCTTTGCTACCATGGTTTGGGGTTTTTTGTTTGTTTGTTTTGTTTTTTGCCAACCTCCTTTTCTCTTACCCTCAGGTTTCTGGTTAACCTCATGTACAGTGCTGAGATTGAAGTCACTTATTGAAGCTTCTCATTAGAGTCATTATTTAGTCCAGTGTGAATTTCTGGAGTAGATATGTAGAAACTGGGTTGTGGTTGTCTTTTTCCCATTAAGATAAACAATCTTGGTCAGAAGTCTAGGGAACACTTTCCCATCAATATATGCAGTTTCCATGGGAAAGAATGAATGTAAATTTAAAATATCATTATAGTGAGGTATGTGAAGCACATATATAAGCACTACATATGCCCAGCACAGCTCCCAATTCTGGGACTGTAGGCCATAATATTACTTCTTTTCCTCAGGCATAGTCCACACAGAAGTTCCATGATAGGCATTAGTGTTCAATATATGATTTTTTTCTGTTGAGCTATACCACTTTCTAGACTATTTTGTTCCACTGTAGGATGAGACCCACTTCTCTTTGTTGCCAAGATACTAACCTGTTCTTCAGGAAGAGAAGAAACTCTTAGACTGGGATTTACAAAGTTTTTCTAGTTCTGATCCCTTCCCCGAGAAGTGAGGGGTCTAAGACCTAAGAAGTAGGCTGCACTGCAAAGAAAGGTAGAAAAGACTTTTTCCCACTAATCACTTCTGAGGTATTTCTATAGATTAATTTACTAATCCATAGCAGGGTCCCTTCGGTGAGACACCTCATTTCTAACTTGTGATGATAAACAAAATCTTCATTTCCATCAGGCAAGCTATGATCAGGCAAGGTAATCACAAAACAATTCTGAACTTCATGGCTTCCCAGTTATCAACTCTAAAGTACTCCTGTTGATCACATGTAAATTAGATTTTAGGAAATAAGACTCTTCAGCAGTCTTTACCCTAAGTGCATTATCTTTGTGATCCAATTTTTTGATATTTTTCAAAAACATATCACACTTTTGTTGTTTGTGTGCCCCTTTCAATGAGCAAAGCTAGCAAAATATGAAAGAATCTTTCCCTTATATCTATATTTATACTTATTTCACCGGTTAAAATGTAAATTCTTTAAAAGTTGGGATTGCTTCACTCTTTGTATTTGTATTCTCAATGGCTGGCACATATTATCTACTTAATAAAAGCTGATTGATTGATTTTAGATTCCAAACAACAGTGTTTATATTTTTTAAGGAGTAATTGAAGTGTCTTGAATGGGAAGTTACTTGGTTAGTCCTACATTTTAAGAAAATCAATTTGGCAGCTATGAATGGATTGAAGAGATTGAGTGCAGGAAGACTAATTCGGAGGCTAAAGTAAAGTCCAAGTGATGAGAAATCAATGAGGATGGTTGTTGTATGAGTAGAAAGAAGGGGGATGGTTCAGGAGATACTGAAGGGATAAATTTGATGGAATTGATAAGATTTGGTAATCGATTAGTTATTGAGGATGAGTGAAAATGACAAATCAACAGCTCCTGAATTGTATACCTAGATGATTGAAAGAATGGTAGTTCTCTTAGCAGAAATAGGAAAATTAGGAGAAGGTCCAGGGTAGATAACAATGAATTCTATTTTGGGGTTGTTGAATTTGAAATATCTATGAGACATCCAGATGAAGATACAAGAATGGAACTCAGGAAAGAAACAAAGGACAGATATGTAGATTTGGGAATCATATACATAAAGATCCTAATTAATTCCATGGAAGATCTCACTGAGAGACAAAGACAAAGAGAGACAGAAATTCAGAGATCCACATAGAAACAGAGAGACAAAAAGAAAGAGAGCTTCACGGAGAGAGACAGAGAAAATACAAGGAAAGAAAAAGAGAAAATCCAAATTCTAGGGTATATCCCCTTGGGAGTTGGAATGCAGGAAATGAATAATGATTGTACAAAGGAGACTAAAACAGTTTGGTCCAACAAGTAGGAAGAAAATCATGATAGAGAAATGTCACAAAAATCCAGGGAGAAAAGAGTCTCTAGAAGTAGGGAGGGTAAGTTGGAAGGCTGAAGACTGAGAAAATGCCATTGGATTTAACAATAAACCATTGGTAACCATAGAGAGAGCAGGTTCGATCAAGTGATGGGAAATAAGCCAAAATGCAAAGGATTGAAGAGTGAGTGGGAGGTGAGAAAGCAGTGGCTATGAGTGTATACAACTTTTTTTTGAGGAATCTGGGTGTGAAAGAGAGAAGACATGTAGGATGATAGCTTGAGGGTCAAGTGAGCGGGTATTTTTAAGGATGGATGAGATCTGGATGTTTGAAGACAGTAGAGAAAGAGTCAGCAGGCAAGAAAAAGCTATAAATTAGAAAGAGGGGATGATTGAAGGGTCAAGCTTCTAGAGGCAATGGGATTAAGAAGTTGTCATTTTCAAGAAGGGCTAGATAATTTTCCAAGACCGGAACAGAAGAGGACATTGTGGGGGATGACATTGAAGTGATTCAAAGTGTGGAAATGAGAAAGAGTCATCACTTAAGATGGTTGGTCTAAGTTTTTTCAATGAAGCATAAAGTAAGATTTTTGAGGGAGAAGATTTCGAACAGCCACTGTGGGGACTTCAGTTATCATGGAAGAAAGAGCAAAAGGAGAGGCATGTGGTGATGAGGGACCTAGATGAAATTGATTAAAATATTAAATTTATAATGATTCCCAGGTCACAGAGTTGTCATTCAAAAGGTCTTGAGCTGGAGAAGATAGTTAAAGTGCTCCAAGAAGAAGATTTAGAAAGAATTAAGTAGCCATAAAACAATGGGCAAGAGGTTCAAGGGTTAATTTAGTATGAAGTTGAATTGTTATCGAAACAGATAAGATTCTAAAGGGAAGGAAGAGAGACTGCCCAGATCAGGGGACACTTGAGAGAGCAGAGGAGAAAGGTAATACCATTCGACGTTCCTATGGGGGCAGAGAATAGATTTAGGAAGAATGAGGCATGGGAAAGCCAGTCTCATCACCAGAGGTGAAAGGAGATGGAGAAAGTTAAGAATTATGGTTTGTGGAAGTTCTCTGTTGGTAACAATGAAATTGAGTATGATCAAAACTATGGTTAGGTACTGAGTGTTACCAAAAAGGTGGCAGAATGACCTGGGACTCAGAGCATATAGGCACTTGAATCTGAAAAGGGTAATCAATCTGGATGGAATGAACAAAAAGGAGGAGTAGAAAAGGAGGAGGAGAGAGAGAAGAAAAGAAGAAAGAAGAAGGAGGAGGAGGAAGAGGAGGAGGAGAGAAAAAGAAGAAAATTATGATGAAGGTTCCAAGTAAAAGTGATTGGAAGGGGCAATAAGAAAGCAATAAATATACTTCTGAACTATTTTGTCATGGGGCACGAGAAAAGGTACATATGGTACTGGGTGGGTGGCCAGGGATGCACTGTCTCCTGGGAAGAGTCATTTTATGTGACTTCAAGGAGATGGAAGGGGCCTAAAGGAAGAGCTCTAATGAGGGTCATTTGTTAAAAATAAAATGAAGGTTCCAATGGAAGGGGAAAAGTAGAGTTGCATGAGGACTTAGAAGGGTTAGGGCAGGAAAGGAAAAGGAAGAATAGGGAAGCTGTAGGAGGGTGTGGACTGGGCAGGTGACTATTTGCCTGCTCTGCCCCAGGGAAAGATGAGTGGCTTAAGATCTCCCCAGATCAGGAGGTCTAGAACAAATGTCTCCAAACTTTTGGTCCCACAACTCTATGAGTTAAAAAAAAAAAAAAAGTTGATTTTCATCAAGTACACATATTTAATTTTCTTCATTCTATTTATTTGTGAATTATATGCAAACACTATTATGTGAGTCACTTGGTCCAATGCAAAATGAAAAAAAAAAAAAAAAAAAAAGCAGGAGGGCAGAGTACTTTGGGCTTACTCTATAGGGTTCAAGCCCTTACTCACCAGTCTGCCCTGAGCAGAGAGACCATCCTCCAAAGATTGCTTGCCACAGCCACAAGATCTGAAGGTCCAAGGTGGATTTGCTCCGGAGGGGGAGGATGCATGAGAATGCAGTTACCTTTGTAAGTATACAGGCCATGATTAATAGGTTGTATAACTGCTTTTAGTAGCTGATATGGGGACTGGGGATTGGAGGTAATTGACATATATATTGGAGATAAGCTCCATGATTGGAGTGTGGGATTCAACATCTCTCTTGGATTAATGGGGGGGGGGTGCCATACCAGAAATCATCAAGGAGCTCTCTTCTCCAATTCAGAAATGACTTGCTGCTTCTGGTAAATAGGATGGCAGTTGAGAAGGTGGCAAAATACTTGCCCTGGCCAAGGTTCTAGTGAGATGTTTAGATAGAATAAGGCTAGATCTGGTGTTGACAGCAGCGAATAGACCAGTTTGACTAGAATCATCTACTCTGAAAGAAATATTTCAATGATTTCTGTTGCTACATTGAATATCCTATATGACAGTTTTTAAAAAAACACCTTTGATAGATAGATATCTCTAGCAATAAATAACAGAATGCAAAAGAAAGGTTCCTTGTTGTTATACCATGACATTTTACTCCTTTGCTATTCTAACCTACAAACATATTCATTAAAATGGATGGGAGGGTGGTGAGCTTAGCTGATGAGTAGTTTAGATCTGTTTTGAGTGATGAAGGACACTTTCTCCGCTGCTTCTCTCCCCCATTTTGACAACTTTGATAACTCAGCTCCTATGGGCCAAACCATCTTTTGCTTGGAGGGGGGTAGGGAACAGAACTTTTCTGGGATGGTTGGTATTTCAGGTATCACCCAAGGCCAGAAGGGCTAGTAGGAGGGAAACACAGGTGAAAATCGTCTTCATTTCTGAATCAAAAGGAACTAAATCAGCTTGTTGGTTTAATGCAGATTGCTGCTCAGTCACTCTGGTTGGGAAGGAGAGGGGGAGGAAGCAAAATGAGATGCAAGTGAAGGCAAATTCTGCATGTTGGAAAATTGAGTTCCATGATGTTTATTGCAAACTGTAATTTAGCATCTCAATTTAGGTGCTCTCTAGGATTAATTCTATATATGTAGGGGTGTGTGTGTGTGTGTAAGACAGAGAGAGGGAGAAGGGGGTGGGGATGGCTGTGCATGATTTTCTCCTTGGGCACTTTTTCCTGGCATTTTATGAAGGTCACAGAACAGAGACAGGGACAGAGACTATATCTGCTTCTATTGATGCCAGTCACACATTCATTCATCAAATACCAACTGAAGGTCTGGGGGGGGGCACAAAAATGAATAATCCACAATCCTTGCCTGAAAGTAGCGTGTGAGTTAGTGGGGGAGGGGGTAATGGGAGTTGGGCTCTTGAGACAAGATCATAATTTTAATAGGTTCTATAGGATCCCCATCTGGCTGGGGCTTCTATTCTTAGTGAGATGTCCTAGGTGGTGATGATGGTCACCCTAGAAGGTGATGGATGAATGTATTTAATCTGACCATAGAGTGAAAAGAAAATCCCGACTCAGTCCTGACAAGCCTTTTGGGTGTTTCTTGGCACAAGGCCCAGAGAGGCTGAGGGACCTGCCCTTAATCTCACAGCAAGGCATAGTTCCCACCCCACCAACATTACCTTTCCCTTTCCCACTAAGCAGAGGCAAACAATCCTTTTTTTTTTTTTTTTTTTTTTGCTTTGGTGGGATCGCTTGGCAGAGGACAATCTGACCACAATCTGTTAAGAGAGAAAGTGGCTTGTTTCTTGTCTCTTCAGGACTTGGAGAAGTTAAGAGGGCACATAAGTGCAGGAACGTGTATTCCCTATACTTTGTGTTGCTGTTTATTGCTGTTCACCCTTTGTTCTGGAAGACCAATGGCATCAGCACTGGGCAATAAAGACGGGTTCATCCTGCTGCTAGCTAAAGCTCTGGGCATGCGTTTTCCTGGGTAGGCTCTGGCAAGGACCAGATTTGTTGAGAGAAAAATAATTTCCTGGTTTACTCATCTGTTCTCTGCTCCCTGCGACCCTTCTCTGGCCCCTTGTTATAGGGTGTCGGCAGGATCTGGCCTCCCCGTTTGGGGGGAGCTTGTCCCAGATACCCGCCTCAGCATTGTTGTTCCTCATCTCTGCCTACTTCTGCTCCTCTTCCCCTTTCCAGAGCTGGGAGGACAAAGTACCAATTAGTTCATTTGCCAGTTTAATTAGGTAGGAAGGTAAGGAAATTATATTCCTTTACTCCAGAGCTTCCCCGCCGGGCCAAGAATAGGGGTGAGGGGGTGGGGAAGCCAGTCAGCTCTGAGTCATGGATGCTCTGCTCTTGCCCCTCGCTCCTTGGCTTCCATGCCAGTGGGTCCCAAGCCAAGGACTGAGGCAGGGGTAAGGACGATTAGGATTCCAGGATTCCTTGGACCCAACATGCTCTGGGTCTCTGAGACCTGGAACACAATGGAAAAGAGCAGTAATTGTTTCTCCTCCTTCCTCCCTTCCCCCACCCTGAAATCTTGGCTGCTTCTGCTTGTTTCTCCCTCCCTTTCTCTGTTTTGTTCTATCTGAGATTCCCTGATTTCTTATCTCTGACTCACTCTGGGTCCCGTGCTGCATCTTTTTTTCTCCAAACCCGTGCCCCCCTATTCTCTGTGTCTCCCTGACCTGCCTGTGCCCATGGTGGTTTCCTCCATGTTACCTCTTTGCCTTGGTTCTAGATAAGCCCCTTGGGGGGCCAGGAGGACTGGCTGTGATCCTGGGGAGCTTGGTGTCTCTGGCAGCTGCTGTGGCCCTCTTCATGTTCTACCGACTGCAGCCCAAGAGTCAGACGGATATGGACAGCGACCTGTGAGTTCTGCCCTCTCTCTCCTCAGTGCCCCAACCCCAAAGCATGCGCCCCCCTTTCCCTCCCACCTTCCCCTTGGCCCGGACATTGCCATCTCCTCCCTGCCAGGAGGGCCTGAGCCTCCTAAACAGCTTCTTCGAGAATTCAAGAGAGTAATAATAGCTGAGGTTGTATGACTTTAAAACTTTCAGTGTGTTTCCACATTAACTTATTTTATCTTTACAATAACTTGACATGGTAGATGTCACTGCCCCCATTTCACAGGTGAGGAAGCTGAGTTCTAGGAAGATTTCCCTGAAGGGGAACTCTGCCTGCATCTTTGCTCCTGTTTAGTTAGTGCCCTGTTCCCCTGTGCCTGCAACCTGTTCATTCCTTGCACCATCCCTCTCCCCATTCCTGGAAGCTCTGAAGGGGCAGGGGTGGGCTTTACACAAATATGAGGAGACCCCAGGGTCCCATCTACCGTCAGTGGAAGCGCAGGGAACCCTTCCCTGGGCAGGTTGGCAGGTTGCCCTGGAGTCAGAGGAGGAAGACAGGTACTAGACAGGTACAGCTGGGATAGCCACCACTGTATTTTCACACCCACAGATCAGACCCGCCCACTTCCCAGAAGGCTTCGCCAATTCCCAACAGGAATGAAGAAATGAAGAATCACGACTCAACAAAAGATATCCAGGTGTGTTTTCTGGAAGGAAGGTGAGAGGTGGGAGTGGTACCCTCCATCCTAAGGCTGATGGGATTGGAGAAGGCTCCTTCCGGGTAGCCACTTGGGTACCCAATGAGGGTTATGCTAGAGGTGTTCCTGGGAAGGTAGTCCCCTCTCAGAATGCTGGCTCAAGACAATGCCAGGGGCTTGGGCCACTGCTGCTCCATACATCTCTCCCACCTTGCCCCTCCATAGGAAAAATGCAGATTGTAAAGGTCTCAGGAGGATGGGGGAGGGATGTCCCCCATCTCATCCACATACACTCAACCCCATCCCATTCCTCCCTTTCCCTCCAAATTCTCCACCTAGATCATGAAGAATAAGAACAGCCAGGGATGGGACAGAAACTCCCTCTGCAGATGCCCTATTATGACCAGGCTGGTCCTGACACCTAGATTTTCTTGTAAGAACTGGTCAGGAGAAGCAGGTCCTAAAGAAAGTCCTCACTCACCCATCCAGAACCTACAGGACTATCCCCCTCCTTGAAGCTGGTCCCTGCCCAGCTTTCTAGATTTCTCAAGGCAAGAAATGAAAATAATTGGGGGTTAGGGTCAGAGAAGACTCAAAGAATAAGAAAGGGAAGGGTGGGAGTGTCATGAAGCAGGTTGGGGGGAAAATATGCCTGTCTCTTCCTGTAGGTAAATATGTTTTATCATATTTCTCCAGTGGTTCTTAACCTTTTTTTTTCTGTCAACCTCTTTGGAGTTTGATGAAGCTTGCAGGACCTTTCTCAGAATAATAATGATCTGTTACTTATGTTCATAATTGAAAGAAGTGCTAAATTTCAGTTAGAGGTTAGTGAAAGTAAAGATGTCCTTTTCCCCCTCTCCACATTCAGTGACTCCCTGAAAGCTATCCAAAGACCCAGGTTAAGGACCCTCAGTCTAGAGTATTATTCACAAGATTTTGAATGAGAGCCCTCCCCTGAGGATACCTTGCTATAGTTGAGTATCTTAGGTAGGTAACATGAATCATATTGTCAACATCAGTTAAGAATACTGGGTCAAGGGCCAGCCTTGCTACTGACCAGCTTTGTGACCTTAAACAAAACATTTCCCTCCTAGACCTTAGATTTAGATTCTTTTTTATAAAATGAGAATCAGACAGCTAAGCAGTACAATGGATAGAGCCCTGAGTTTGAATGTGACTTTAAACCCTTGATGCTTACTAGTTTTTGGACTTAACCCCGATTGCCTCACCAAAAAAGAGAGAGAGTGACAGACAGACAGAGACAGACAGAGACAGAAAGAAAGAGAAGACAAAGACAAAGAGAGAGAGACAGAGACGGAGACAAAGAGACAGTGTGTGTTAAGATAGATGTCAATTAATCCACAAGCATTTATTAAACATTTACTAAAAATGAAACAGTTCCTGCCCTTAAGATATTTGCAGTCTGGGGGAGCTATTAGGTGCAGTGGATAAAAGTACCTGCTGGAGAATCAGGATACCTCCTCAGACACTAAACACTTACTAGCTGTGTGATCCTGAGCCTGTCTCCTCCCCAGAAAGCCTGGAGAAAATGTGTATCTGGAGCCCCATTCCCAGGCAATTGCAGAGGAAAGTTGTATTAATAATAACAATAACAATAACAACAAAAGAGAACAAAATCAAGATCCTCAAAGGAGAGACTTAAGTTCATAGATGTATGTAAATGTCCAGTCAGATATCGTCTCTTATGTGAGAACTACAATGGTAAAGACTCATCCTCTTGAGCTCAGCCTTCAATGCCTTCAGCTTGCACCAGGGACAAGTCGGGGACCGATTATAGGACCTTCACTCCTGCCTTCCCTGAAAACCTGCATGTAGAGAGAGCCATGAGGAACATCCTGGAACAGGAGGAAGCCCCCTCCTCATGGCAGCAAAAGGCCAAAGCTCCTGGTTCCTCTTACTCACCAGAAGAACCAAGAGCTTTCTTTGTTCAGACTAGCTCACCCACCTATTATTCTCATTCAATATTCTCTCCAGGTTCTGAGGTGGGATGGGGGGGGGGGTAGGAGAAAAAGAGATCTGCTAGAAAAGGTAAGGTGCTGGGTCTGGAATACATGGAAGACCTGAGTTCAAATTCAGCCTCAAACACTTACTAGCTATCACCTCATTCTGTCTCAGTTTCCTCAACTGTAAAAGGGGTATTAATAATAGCACCTCCCTCCCAGGGTTGTTGTAAGGATCTAATGAAATAGTCGTTATAAAAAGTTTAGCACAGAGCCTGGAGCATAGTAAGCATTACATAAATGTTAAGCTATTAGTATTTTCCATTGCTACCCAGTAAAGTAAAAACCCAACCATTTGCTTTGGCTGACTAAGGGATGAGAGGAGAAAGCACTTGCTCCCTATAGCCCCAGGGGGCTAGGTTTGGGGATGGCAGTTTCTGTGTCTTAGTTTCTGTCCCTTCCTCCTTCAGTCTACATAGGGTATCATATCTTTACCTAAGATGCTCTTAAAAACATTTTTTTTCTCTTTTGCACATCTGAAGTCTCTCGAGATATCTTGGGATTTACCGACTACATTTCTTAAGGATCAGGCCTTAAACCAAAACCAATCTGATTTTAATTGGCCACCCACAGATCTTAGGCCAAACTTTTTTGATCATTATTTGGGTCCTGATCGACTCAGATTGAATGTAAATACAAATCATTTCTGATTTGACCAGAAATACTGAGGAACTTCCCCTCCCAGATTCATTCATTGATTTACTTAGAATTTTTTTTTTTGGACTAGGTGAAAGAAGAGATTCTCTGCATCAATTGCTACCTAACTTTAATCACCAATGGGTGCATCCTTAGTCAAACTGAGGCTTTTGAAGACATTAGCTTAAAAAGCCCAAGGTCTCCCATTTCACCTAGGGCCGTCTCCCTGTCTGCACCCATATCTTACCACTGGACCCAGATGGCTGGGGAAGGGAAAGTGAGGCAGGTGACGTTGCACAGCCTTCCTCCTTCAAATCCAATTCACTTGCAAACAACAAGCACATCTCAGACTATTTCTGGAGTATGGGGCTGTTTTAGGAATATATTAAAACCTCCAGAAGCATTGACTCTTGTTGGAAACTCAGAGAAACCTTTGGTAGAGCCTTCAGCTCTGCCTCCAGTCTGGGCCTGAGCCAGTTGAGAGGGGCCACTAATCAGCTCTCCTCCCTTCTTACCATCTTCCTCCGTGTATGTGCCCTCATCCCCCACCTCCCAACACTTATGCCAACTGGTTTCTGGCAGTCCAGCCATGGCCCCACTCCCAAGAGGCCGAGCTGGCCCAGCCACACTTGAATGACTGCCATCCTTGCCCATTTCCCTCTCCTTTCAATGGATACCAAGATGTGTGGGTGGTACCCACCCGATGCCAGCATGGAGACCCCAGCCAAGCTGCCTGGGCCCAGAGATAATGTATCCTCTCCTGGCAATAGTAAGCGAGATAGGCTTTCAGGCCCCTGATAATGGCACATCTGTCCATCTCTGCCCCAAGATGCCAACTTTTACATATCCTAAGAAGCCAGGGAATCTTTACCTTGTTCCTAGGGCACTGAACTCCCTGAATGAGTTCATAATCCATCTCTGCCTCAGGGGAAGCAATCCCACCAACTATTCTCCTATTCTAGTACTTGGAAATGAATCCTCTTTGCCTGAGATGCCTGTTCCATACTCTTCATTAAGAAGCTTTGTTCTCTTCCCTGATATCTCCACAGCTAGCCAACCTCTCCAGGATCCTAAGTGTATAGGGGACCTTTAGGTGACGTACTCATTTTTTACAGATGAGAGCCTGAGAAGCACACAGCGATAACTTGCCCAGGTAGCACAGATAGTCTCTGAGGTAGAATCTGAACTCCAGGTTTCTTGACTTCAAGTCCAATGCCCTGTCTCTGTGCCACGTCTTATAATAAATATTAGCTGCCTAGATTGTGCTGCCCCTGTCCTGCATATAAGCCACCCTGTTTCTCCATCCACGCTGGGATTAACTGCCAGCCCATACGGAAGGAAGCTAGAACCTCTTTCCTGATTCAAGGCTTTAACTTACTTTTTAAAATAGTATTTAATTTTTCTGAATAAATGCAAAGATGGTTTTCAACACAAATCCTTATGTTCCAAATTTTTCTTCCTTTATCACCTCCTCCCCCTTTTGTAAGACAGAAAGTGATTCTTCTAAACATATTTCCATATCATGTTGCATAAGAAAAATCAGATCAAAAGTTAAAAAATACACAAGAAAGAAATTAAAAACAACAACAACAACAAGAAGAAGCAAACAACAACAAAAAAGTGATAATACTATGCTTTGATCCATATTCAATCTCCACAGTCTTCATCCTGGATGTGGATGGCTCTTTCCATCACAAGTCTATTGGACTTGCCCTAAGTCACCTATTGTTGAAAAGAGGCAAGTCCATCACAATTGATCATCACATAATCTTGTTGTTGCTATACACAATATTCTCTTGGTTCAACTCACTTCACTCACGTAAACCTTTCCAGACTTCTCTGAAATCATCCTACTCATCATTTCTCATAGAACAATAATATTCCATTACATTCATATACCATAACTTCTTCAGCCATTCCCCAACTGAAGAGCATCTAGTCATTTTCCATTTTCAAAGCCAGTCCTCTATCCAGTTGGCTACATTGCTTCTCTCTCTTTTTTAATTTTAAAAACTATTTTAAAGCTTTTTATTTTCAAAACATATGCACGGATAATTTTTCAACATTGACATAGCCTTGTGTTTCAGATTTCCCCTCCTCCCCACCCCCTCCCCTAGATAGCAAGCAATCCAACATATGTTATACATGGGCTTTAACTTATTTTTGACAGGTAGATGAAAGGACCCAAGAAGGATCCAAAGATCAGAAGTGAGTTAATAACTCACAGCAGCCTCACCCAAGCTTAGTCGATATTGTCCTGCAGCCCCTAAACAGCTTTTTTTGTTGTTGAGTCATTTCAGTTACATATGGCTCTTGCGACATTTGGGGTTCTCTTGAAAAAGATACCATTTCCTTTTCCAGTTCATTTTACAGATGAGGAAACTGAGGCAAATAGGTTTAAACCTATTTGATCTGCCTAAGATCACACAGATAATGTCTGAGAATAATGTAACTGAGACCCAGAGTGAATAAATTAATTGCTCCTAATCACAGTGAGTCACTGTGCTAACAATTAAGTTAGAGAACCAAGAACTCTGCCTCCATTCTCCCTACCTTTTTCTAACTGGATTAGCCATATAGCTGGGTGATGGAAGGCATGGATGGCCATGTCCCAAGGAAGCATGTGTTACAGCAAAGATCATCACATTAAGTTGTAGTAATAACTGGTGCCTACCATGTTACAGGCACTGTGCTATGTGCTTTACAAATATTATCTCATTTGATCTTCACAACAACCCAGGGAAGTAGGCTCTGCTGTAATCCCTATTTTACAGTTGAGGAAACTGAGGCAAATAAAAGTTAATGGCTCACCTAAGGTCACATGACTAATAAATGTCTGAGGACAGATTTGAACTTAGGTCTCTCTTGACTCTAAATCTAGCATTCCTTCCATGGAGCCATCTAACTGGTATATATACACATCAGTGGTCCACCTTTCCCAAGTAAATTAAGGTATGGCTCAGGGCAGGGATGTCAAACTCAAATCAAAATTGGGAGGTCAGAAAATAGAACATAAGATCCCTGTGGGCTGTATGTTGACTTAAAAATCACATTTTGTACATTTTTTAAATTAATATATCAATACAGTAAAATCGGATAAGAGCTACAGTTTAATCTTGTTTGGGCTGTGCTCTGTAGGGCTGTGGATCTATGTTTGATACCTCTGGTCCTGAAGATCTAGCATTTGAGAACCTAGATCCAAAGTCAGTAAAATACTTACTTTGCTCCTTTTCAGTTCTAAATCTACGAGACTGTGAAGACTGTAGTTCTTTGTAAGGAGGATGTGTTTGAATGTGGGATGTTTATCAAACAGGGCAATTGCCTTTTTGGCTCTAAAAATATAATATTCACTTTTAAAATGATTAACTACAAAAATTCATAATTTCACATACAATCCATTGTTCTTTATATAATTGTTTATTGTGTTTGTTGTGTTTATTGATGATTGCTAAAGTTGTAATAAAAAACCCTGATTTTACAAAGAGAAAAAAAGATAGAATGAGAAGTAAATTGTAGTGTGGCCCTGGGAGGCAATGATGATGAGTAAAAGGGAAAGGTTGGTATCTAGAAAAGGTTCTAGAATGTCTGAATTGGACCAGCCCTGTGTCCTCTTTGTATGGGTGAGGACATTGGGGTCCCAAGAGAAGTGACTAGCTCAAGGTCACACAGTATTATTGACCGAGGCAAATTAGAACCCAGGCCTCGGGAGCCCCACTGTAGGACTTTTTCACCTGCAGAGCTGGTTGGTGGTAAAATAAGGAATAGAATTGACATCCACCAACTCCCCATCCAGGCTGTCTTGGGAAGGGGAGTGAGAAAGGAGACACTGAATGTTGTCGAAAGAAATGTAATTCCTTTTGGTTTACAGAGCAATTACCGGGCTGGGAGCTGATGATTTATCCGCAGCACTTGGGCTTGTTGGCAGCGCAGCTTGTATACAAGACGTTTTATTGATGTTGTCATCAATTCTCTTTCCCAACAAGCAGAGAGAGCGAGCCAGGCTGAAACCCGGCGCTGCTCAGAATGGCGAGGCCCCGGGAAGGCTGGGAAGCACATCTTCCCCGGGACTGCCCAGCCTCGCTCAGCGCATCTTTCGTCGGGGAGGATGCTCCCTCCGCTCCGCCGAGGGTGCAGCTAGTGCATCCACATTCTCCCCTTACTCCAGCGGCCATTTGTGCAGCTGGGAGGACCCTAAGTTTCTAGGTACAAGTCTCCTAGTCTAGGGCTTAAAAATCTTCCTCTCACCCAAGACATTTTTATGCAGCCCCTTCTCGAATCTGAGCCAAGGAGCTTCTGGCAGTGTTTGTGCATGCAAAGCGCAAGGTGTGCGCGTTGGGGATTCAGAATCAAGGCTGCAGTTGCTCGCAGGAGGCAAGGCGGAACAAGGCTGCCAGAAAACCTCAGATTCATTACGTGTTTGATTTCGAATTAATTTTTGATTGCTGGGTTCAGAAACCTTTTACTCTTGCCAAATTTTTCATGACCGCCAGATTCAGTTACACAGCCCATAGTTTAAGAAGCTGTGATCCAGCCTAACTCCCCTCCCTCATTTTACATACCTGGAAACGGAGGCTTTGAGGAGTGAGGCACTTTGACCTTGGTTTCACAAGCAATAAATAGCAGAGCTGGGATCTGAGTCCTGAGCCTCTAAAATCCAGTCCCCTTTTTATTCTATTCCATACAAGGCAGTGTTTTCAGATTGAATTTGTAGGACTATAAACCTAACGTTTAAAGAGATCTCCTAGGTCTTCTAACTCATTTCCTTCATTTTATAGACAGGCTCTGGGAGAAGTGTCCATGTGATCATGGACAGATAGGAAGCAAGCATTTATTAAGCACTGCTGTATATTAAGCACTGTATAACTATCTGATTTGATTCTTATAACAATTCTGGGAGGTGGGTACTGTTATTATCCCCATATTACAGATGAGAAAACTAAGGCAAACAGAGAAGTCACACAGCTCTTGTCTGAGACTAGATGTAAATCAGATCTGCCGGACTCCAGCTGAAATGTTCTATCAGCCCCCCTCCCCACTCCCCTGTCACGGCACCACCTCCCTGAATCAGAACGAAGGACAAAACAACAACAACAAGCCGCTGCTTTAGAGATGGAATTGGAATCTGGGTCCCATGACTCCAGAGCTCTTGCTTTTCCTACTGCACCACACTAACTGCCCCAGAGAAGAAACAATCTAAATTCTCAGGCTTGCAATTCTCTCCCTACTTATTTCTACCTTGTGGTTTCTTTGGTTTCCTTTAAGTCTCAGCTAAAATGCTTAGTTGGGCAAGAAGCCTGTCCCAGATCTCCTTAATGTCAGAGCACTCTCTCTCTCTGAGATTAGCTCTAATTCACCCCGCTGTATGTATTCAACTGTTGACATATCCCCCCCTTCCCCAATTAGAATGTAAGCTCCTTGAGGGCAGGGAATCTTTTTGTCCTTCTTTTGTATCCCCAAAACTTAGCACAGTGCCTAATACTTTATTGTTGTGGTTCAGTCCTGTCTCTATGTGACCACATGGAGTTTTATCTTGGCAAAGATAGTGCTAGAGTGTGTTCCCATTTTACAAATGAGGAATTGAGGTAAATTGACTGCCCAGAGTCAGACAGCTAATAAGTGTCTGAGACCAGATTTGAACTTAGATCGTCTTGTCTCCAGGCTTGCTGCTCTATTCACTGCACCATTTAGTTGTCCCTAAGTGTGTAGCACTTGTACCAAAACTTTTAAATTTGATGTAATCAAAGTTGTTCATTTTGTCTTTCATAATGTTCTCTAGTTCTTTGGTCATAAATTCCTTTCTTCTCCAAAGATCTGATAGATAAATTAACCCTTGCTCTTCTAATTTATTTATGGTATCATCCTGTATATCCAAATCATACAGCTGACTGCAGTATGCAATCAATGCATTGCTGACTGACTGACTGATCTAAATAAAGCTGCCTCCCCTTTGCTTGAGTAGAGTAGCTCTGAGAGAGGGAGCCCTTACAAGAGGCTGGAGATTGAAGGTTGCCTTCTCTGGAAGAGTCCAGCACTACACAAATGGTCAGGCAACAGCAGAGGGAAGAAGCTTCCTCTTCAGGAGATATGGAATTGTTTTCTCCCAGGGGAGAATTTGAGATGAGCCTCCCTGAGTATTCCATAGTCATTCCAACCCAGTATTCCAATGTAAGGTGCCAAAGGCTCTTCAAGTCTCCTGCTAGATTGAAGTCCAGCCAAGATCTCAAAGGTGGTCTAGGATAGTAAATATCACCCTACACTGGGACTCTAAAAACAAAGATCTTAAATCCTGGCTCTGGAAAATGACATAGTTCCCTTCTCTAGTTCTAAATGGAATGATCCCAACGCTCTATAATGGGAGGGAAAGAGGTAGAATAAAGAAAAATTCTTCAAGGTAGAATGGATGTTAGTAGAGAGTTGTATACTCTGATGCATAGTACCAACCCCTTGCTGCTCTCTGAGTAGAGTTCCCCAGATCTTTTCAGGTGATTGTTGTTATTTCCTTCCTTAATTCTTTAGAGGCTGGGGATCCCAGTCTCATTATAAAGGACTTCCCTCCAAAGTTTTCACTATTCTACTTAGGTATGCTGGAGCCAGCTCTGTCTGACTGGTGAGAGACCATTGTTAAATTTTCTTGATAAGCATTTATACCTCAGAAATCAGTAATTGTGATACATTAGGGCTTGGTTTGTTGTTTTGTTGATTGCCTAGACTTTAAAAAGCGTTAATAATACAGGGCAAACTTATAAGTATATTTCCATACTTTTTGTGTGTGTGTGTGAGAGCTCAGTTGTTAAACAATTATTAGTACAGTCTTGCTCCAGTTTATAAAAACTCCAATTATTTCAGCCAGAATTCATATGGAATGTTCTCTACCTTTCTCACAGTTTGCCTATAATTATCTTTTCTTTTTTTTTTTTTTGAGGCAATCATGTTAACATACCAAGTTAAGTGACTTACACTTAAATTTCAAAAAAGCTCTGATCTTCTCTCTTGCTATCTGTAATGCCAGAGAAACTGAGGCAAGATAGAGATTAGAGAGTTTTTAATATTTTATTTGAAAGGGAGGGATTTACTGGGACCAAATGGATCCCTGGTTTGGTCCCAGGGCTGAATGAGATTATGTCTCCAAGAATCCCGCAAACAATGTGAGTTCTCAATGACATATATATATATATATATATATATATATATATATATATATATATATATATATATGTGTGTGTGTGTGTGTGTATATATACACACACACACACATACACACACACACACACACACACACACACACACACACACACACACACGGCCCAGATACAGGGGTACCCTGGCAAGGGTGGAGTCAGAGCACTGAGAGCAGGAACATGGGACTAACAATCTGGTTCTGACAGGGTGGGGGGAGGCATGGGGGATATCTGATAAATTGGGATTACAGAATGGGGAGAGGCACCCAAATTTCTGATGATGTCTAAGATAGAAGGTCTTTCTCCTTATCTGGATCATTATGATAAGGAGGGAGGGGGTGGTTTGCAATATTGACAAGAACAATTAGGAACTGAGGCAAAACAATTTAGGGAAACCGAGTCAAGGACAATAAAAGAGAATTGTGGCATAACACCCTTATAGAGAAGACAATTACATGTAGGCTAGATCAGGACTTGTTAAGCTTTTTTCACTCACAACTCCTTTTTGCTAGTGAAATTTTTTTATTAGGTTCCAGGTACATAGGTATATAAATTAGGTATACAAATCAAACAGTTGCTAAGTTTAAGAAGCTCCAGGCTAAAGGACATTATATTTATATGGATCTGGAACCTACTGAAGCTACATCCAAGAGAAATCATTCATGGACTAAAATCACCTGAGAGGAAGGTCTCTAGTGGAATGTCCCTATACTATTTAGCATTTTATCCATCACTTATATTGCATGCTTGTCAAATCTGCAAATGATATGAAGCTTGAAAGAACTCCTAATACAGGGAATAAAAGAACCCATCTCTGAAAAGATCTTACTAGATTAATATGATGGGCTGAATCAAATAAAATGAAACTTAAAAATGTAAAATTATACATTTGGGTTTCAAAAATCAATTTCACAAATACAGGGTAGGGGACAGTTTCCCAGACAAATTCCCATTGAAAAAGATCTGGGGGTTTCAGTGGACCACAAATTCAATATAATCAACAGTATGATATATCAGCCAAAAAAGTTTGTTTTACTTAAAGCTATAGTAAAAAGGGACATAGGGTCCAGAAATAGGTTTGTGAGAATTCCACTAAATTTTACCCTGGCAGGACCACATCTGGAGAACTAGTTCAGTTTTGGACAAGACATTTTAAGAGAATTATAAGTGAGGAGCTAGATTGTACAGTGAAGGATAGAGAACCAGCCCTGTAGACTGGAGTTGAGTTCAAATTTGGCCTCAGATGCTTACCAGCTTGTACAAGTCACTTAACCCTGATTGCCTCGCAAAGAAAAGAAGAAAATCTAAATATTACTATGTCAACTTTGTCTCCCACCCTAGTTACTTTATTCTTTTTTTTTTTTTTTTTTTTTTTTTGAGGCTGGGGTTAAGTGACTTGCCCAGGGTCACACAGCTAGGAAGTGTTAAATGTCGGAGATCAGATTTGAACTCAAGTCCTCCTGACTTCAGGGCTGGTGCTCTATCCACTGCGCCACCTAGCTGCCCCTCTAGTTACTTTATTAAAAAAAAAAAAAAAAAAAAAAAAAAAAAGATATGAGATTAATCTGGCAAGACCTTGCCTTTTTGAAACCATATTGATTTTGAGTGATCACTGCTTCCTTTTCAGAGTGCTCATATGCTCTCCTAATTATTAATAATGTGTCCTAAAATTTTAAGAGGAATTAGGCCGGGGAGCTCATTGCTCTATAGTTTGTGGATTTCACCCTTTTCCCGTTTTTGAAAATTGGGACATTTACCCTCCTCCAATCCTCTGGCACTTCTCCCATCATCCAAGATCTTTCAAAGATTAGTAACAATGCTTCAGGACTTTGGGTGTAGTTCATTTGGGACTAGTGACTTAGCATCTAGTTGTTCATAATGATTCCATCTGGCTAGCTGTTTACTCATTTATCTTAGATTTCTACTCATTGGTAACCATTTTTTTTTATTTTTCCCAATCCAAAGATCATTTTTTTAAGAGAAGAAAATCAAAAAAGAGTTAAGTAGTTTAACCTTGTCAGTATCATTCATTATTATTATTTCACACACCCCGAAAAACAGTCCTTTAACCTCTTTTACCTTCTTCTTGCTCCAATTTTTTTTATTAGAGCCCAGGAATATAAATATATAAATTAGGTATACAAATCAAACATTTGCTAAGTTTAAGAAGCTTCAGGCTAGAGGACATTATATTTATATGGATCTCTCTTTTTTTTTTCCTGAGGCATTTGGGGTTAAGTGACTTACCCAGGGTCACACAGCTAGGAAATGTTAAGTGTCTGAGGTTGGATTTGAACTCACATCCTCCTGACTTCAGGGCTGGTGCTTTATCTACTGTGCCACCTATCTGCCCCCCAATATAGCTTTCTTTTAAAAAAAAAGTCAATTGAAATCAACTAGCATTTATTCAGGACTTACTATGTGCCAGGCTAAGCACTTGAGATAGAAAGAAAGGTCAAAATATAATTCAGAGGGAAAAAAAAAAACAAAGAATTCTTGTTCTTAAAGACTCACAGGATAATGGGCCAAACAACCTGCAAACAATTACATACAAATAAGATTTAGACAGGATAAATTGAGAATAACTTTGGAGAAAAAACACTAAGATTAAGAAGAACTGGGCAAGACTTCATGACGATCAGACTTTAACTAACACTTGAAGGAGGACTAGGAAGGTAAGAGGGGGTGATGAGGAGAGAGAGATTTCCAGGCATGGGAGACTGTTCTTTTTGTTGTTCCTAGGATTCATTGCCAGACTCAATCAATCAATCAATAAACATTTATTAAGTGGATGCAAGGAGCCAAGTACTATATTAAATGCTGGGAATACAAAAAAAAAAAAAAAGAAAGAAAGAAAGAAAGAAAGAAAGAAAGAAAGAAAGAAAGAAAGAAAGAAAGAAAGAAAGAAAGAAAGAAAGAAAGAAAGAAAGAAAGAAAGAAAGAAAGAAAGAAAGAAAGAAAGAAAGAAAGAAAGAAAGAAAGAAAGAAAGAAAGAAAGAAAGAAAGAAAGAAAGAAAGAAAGAAAGAAAGAAAGAAAGAAAGAAAGAAAGAAAGAAAGAAAGAAAAGCAAAAGTTAATCCCTGCAATCAAGGAGTTCACAGTCTATTGGGGGAAAACAACATGCAAACAAACATATACAAACAAATTATGTATAGGATAAATGGGAAATAATTAACAGAGGGAAAGCACTAGGATTAAGAGGAGTTAGGAAAAGCTCCCAAGTTGGGATTTCTAAGGAAGCCAAGAAAGCCCATTCTGGGCTTTAACACTTGACAGTATTCTTTAAAGACCACAGGACTCTCATATTCCTCTTCAAAAGTCCTTGCTTCTATCTCCTAAACTTGTGTTTTTAAAATCTGAGTTTACCAATGAGTTCCCGATGTGTCTATATCAGTTTCTTTTAGTCAGTTTTTCCCCTAATTAGAACAATTTTCCTTGTGTCTTCAGAATTTCATTCTTGACTTCCCCATTCCTCTTATTCTAATTTGCCTTTTTGTACCCCATTGCAATTTACTGTGTTTCCTGAGAACCCTTTGGGATCCTCTCCCTCAAAATCTAGCATGGATTTCCTTTACTTTGTCATGAATAATGGAATAGTCACTTGCTCCCAAGGTTTCCATCATTTCCATTTCCATTTTGGCAAAAGTTCTCTCCTTGTTCAAAATCTACTCTATAATAACATTTTCCCATATTGCTTCCTTATTTTTGAAGGATGAGATTATCATGAATATTATTATCATTGATAACAAAGTTCTCAATTACCTTGCTTTTGACAGAAAGCACCAGCAAATGTGCAAATAGTCAAAATCATGTGTTACCACTTCTATACCCTACTTATATTAAGTACTATCTATCAATTCATCAACACCTATTAATTAAGCTCCTACTATATACTTACCCTTAGAAATAGAGAGACAAAAATTAAATAATCCTTGCCCTCAGGGAATTTAATTGTCTTGGGGGGAAAACAATGTATAAAGATCAATTTGGTAATTTCAAAATATAATATCAGCAAGAAGAGCACTTGCAACTGGGGTAATCAGAAAAGTCTTTGTGTAGGAATTGGCACTGAGCTGAGATCTGAAGTATGCTAAGTCCCAGATACTTATTAGCTTTGTGACCCTGAGCAAGACCACTTAACCCTGTTTGTCTCAATTTCCTCATCTATAAAATGAGCTAGAGAAAGAAACAGCAAACTATTCCAGTATCTTTGCCAAGAGAACCCCAAATGAGGTCATGAAGAGTTAGACAAGACTATAAACAATCAAATAACAAAAAGAGATTCTAAGAAGCAAAGGTAAGGAAGGAGCTTATTTCAGTCTAAGGAGACAGCTGGTCCAAAACTACAGAGACAGAAGAGGGAATGAAATGTATAGTCCAGTTAGGTTTGAATGAAAAGGAGAATGGTATATAGGCTTAGGAAGGGAGGCTGGGGGGCAAATTGTGAAAGGCTTTAAATTGCAATCCAAGTGGCAATAAATATCATGTTATTGCTGTTTCTTGAGAAGGAGGATAATGTAGTCAGATCTATGTCTTAGGATAATTCATTTGGCAGCTGTGTGAAGAATAGAATGGAGAGGAGTGATCCTGGATACAGATAGAACCACTGAGAAGCTATTACAATAACTCAGGTTAGAAGTGATGAGGTTCATTGAATACACATTAGCTTTTTGTTTATAAAAATGGCTGAAAGTTGCAAAAATGTAGACTTCTGCTTGGTTTCAGGGAAATCTTTCTAACTATTAGAATCGCTCAAAAATTGAATGAGTTTTATTTGGCGTATGCTGGGTTCAAGTCTTTAAGTTTTCAAGTGAGTGACCAAAATTTATTGAGTGCATTGGAGAATGGATTCTAGAATATCAAATCATAATTTAAGTAGTACAATAAAACTCATAAAGAAGAAGAAATACGAGGAAGAGAAGGAGGTGGAAGAGGAGGAGGAAGGAGGAGAAGATGAAGAAGATGATGGAGGAGAGAGGAGAGGAAGAGGGAAAGGAGAAGGAAGAGAAGGAGGAAGAGGGAAAGGAGAAGGCAGAAGGAGGAGGAAGAGGGGAAGGAGGAAGGAGGAGAAGGAAGGAGGAGGACAAAAGAGGAGGAAAAGGAGAAAGGAAGAGGAGGAGGAGGAACAGAAGAAAGAAGAAGAGGAGGAGGAACAGTGATAAGATTCTTGTAGTTCTGTGAGTAGAGAGAAGGGGACAGATGGGACAGATGTTTTAGGAGTAAAACAAGCCTTGGCAACTGATTGGAAATGAGGTATGAGAGAGAATAAAGAGATGAGGATGACTCTAAATGTGTAAACCTGGAGGGCTAAGAGAATGATGGTGCTCTCATCAGATATCAAAATGTATAGTTAGGAAGAGGGCCGGGTTTGGGAGGAAAAGAGAATGAGTTCTGTTTTGGACATGTTGAGTTTTCCATGTTTGTGGGGCATCCAGTTGGAGATGTCCAATAAGCAGTTGGAGATATAAAACTGTAGCCCAGGAAAGAGAAAGAATTTGGATATATTAAATCATAGGATCTAGAACAGTAACTGACTTTGAAGACCATTTAATTCAACTCTCTTGTTTTATAGTTGAGGAAATTGAGACTCAGGAAAGCTAAGTAATCTATTTAAGAGCACACTGATAGCACAAAGCTGGATATGGTCCTAAAACCCTAGTCCTCTGCCTCCAAAGCCAGAATCATCTACATAAAAATAGAAGCCATAAGAGCGATAATATCCTAAAATCTTCATTCTTTCTTTAGTTTAAGTAGATCCCCACAATAAAATTGCTTCTGTTTCTAATTCTGTAGAGGTACATACAAACACTCTCCTTCATGCTTCTTTCCCCAGACTTCTGGATTTCTTAAATGAAGATATATTTTTAATATACAACGCTGGTCCACATTCTTAATTTTATTGATATCATTCCTTTTGATTAGTTCATTAATTCAAATTCCAAGCTTCCTATCCTACCAAGTCTTAGTGATATTTAATAGCTAAATTTTGCCTTCTTGCAGTGGAATCTCTAGTTTGCCTCATTTTCATCCATAATTTTCATTTATTTATAAATATCTGAAGCAATGTGACTTATTGGTGGCACTCTTCTTAGGTATTATCTCCCATTAATGCTGGTGTTATCTTACTGGGCACTTCTTTCTGAGCTGTCCACACAATTCATTCTCCCTGCCCTCCATTACCATCATGTCTCTTTTCAACTTAAAGTTTGTCTTGATTAGATTCATAAGACTCTAGAAGAATATGTTTTCATTAGCCCTTGTCAAGTAGTCTTGCCCTTACCAAGAGGCCATCATTGCTATATTTAAGATATGGTCCAGAAACTTAAATCTCATTCTCAGATCCCATCCTTTTGGCTATTCTTTCACTTCCAAAGTCCTTCTCTTCTTTTTTCTTAACTGAGAATGATGAAAATATCACCTACACCCCTGAAGTCCCCTGGTTTTGCTAGTTTTGCCAAAGATTTCAAAATCATTAAGAATACATTCTAGGTTCTTTCTGATGGAATTATTTGCCCCCGCATGAATCACTAGAAATAGGGGGCAGTCATCAAAAGTGACAGTTCTTGGCCACATCTCAGATGGACACCCCGTGAAGATGGAAGACTTCTCTGTTGTTGATTTCAGGCTGGAAGAGCCCATAACATAATTCCAAATGTTCGGTGGTCTTCCGTCTTTCTTTCCTTCACTGGGTCACACACCAACTTCCCCTCTACCTCTCTGCACCTTTTTTCTTCATTTCTTTATTTCTTCCATTCTTTCAAGAAATGCTACTTTCCATATTTAGGAGCAAAAAAAAAAAGTTTCCTCAATCCTTTTTCTTTCTCCTTTAGGACAAAGAACAACTTGCTTCTATCAGAACCATGTTACACACACACACACACACACACACACACACACACACACATACACGTGTGTGTATATACATATACATATATATACACACACAAAGTAAATAATTCATTTGTATGAGAGTAGCTAGGGACATAGCATGTAAAGCACCAAGCCTGGAGTCAGGAATCTAGCCTCAAACACGTACTAATTATATGACCTTGGACAAGCCACTTAACCCTGTCTGCCTTGGTTTCCTCATCTGTAAAATGAGCTAGAGAAGGAAATGACAAACCATTCCAGTGTCTTTGCCAGGAAAATTCCAAATGAGGTCACGAAGAATAAAACACAACTGAAGCAACTGAACAACATTGACACATGTGTATGAACATGGAAATACAAAGGTGACAGCAACATTCATCTTGTCCGCTGTATTTCCTTGAAGTCAGTTCCACAATCCTATGTCTTTTCTTTTCAGTCTTTCTTTTTAGTAGATCTCATAGCCAACCCTTGTGATGAAATACTAACAAACAACAATCCAAAATGCAACCACAATAAGCCAACACACTTTCTCCCTTGTTGTTGATATAGCTTCCTCTACTTCTCTGAATCCTCCATTCTCTGGCCTGGCTTCTGAGGTGATGTTTAATTTATTTAATAGATTGAGGCAGGCAACACAAAAGGCTACAAGGTGAAAACCACCTCTCTAATGAGATCTACCTGCCTCATTTCATTGTGTCACCGTTCTCCACAATCTTCTCTCTTCTTAACTAGATGCTAGACTCTGCTCTAACTGAAGGAAATTTAATGAGGTAAGGAAGAGGTATAGAAATATAAAGTACCACATATGGGTTCAAAGAATCATCTTCACCGTACAAAATGAAGAAGCATAACTAGAAAAGTTCATCTGGAAAAGTCTGGGTGTTTAGAGGATTATAAATTCAGTATGATTCAAGAGTCAATCAGCAAATATTATTAAGCACCTACTAAGTGCCAGGCACTGTGGGTAGCCCTGGGGATTCAAAGAAAATTAAGACAGTCCCTGCTCTTAAGGAGCTCACCATTTTATGGGGAAACACCATGAAAACCACTATATACAAACAAGATACATCCAGGGTAAATGGCAAATAACAGGGAAAGACATTAAGAGGGATTGAAGAAAGGGATATTGCAGTTGGGAATTGAAGAAACTCCAGGAAAATTGAAAGGCAGAGATGAGGAGAGAATTCTAGACATGGGAGACAACAGCGAAAATACAAAGGATTAAGGGATGAAATGTCTAGATCAAGGAACAACATGTGCATGGCAAGTACCTGACGAGGTATACGGCAAGGTGGAAGAAGTACGAATACTGCAAAGGGAGGATGGGACCAGTTGTGGAGGATTTTAAAAATACTAAGAGAACTTCACATTTGATCCTGGAGCTGATAGCTCCTGGAATCCATGAAACAACAACAACAAAGCTAAGGCCCTCATATGCTGCATTACTTGCTAGGTACAAATTAATAGTGCTGCAATATTCTGTCCTGATCGGGCCACACCTGGAATTTGGATTCAGGTCTAGGCCTCTTGTTAGCATTGACAAGCAGAGGAGAATAACCAAAAAGAGCCGAGGGCCTTAAGGCTGGGGGATCAGTGTGGATGCTCAGACAGAAGAAGAAAAGGCTCAGGGGAAACGCTGTGGAGAGATCACCATGTGGAAAAGTGAGTAGACATGTCCTGTCTGGCCTCGGAGGACAGAAGAAGAAACTTGTAGAAACTTCAAAGAAGCAAACTTTGTTTCAATGTTAAGAAAAACTTCTTATTAGTTAGACCTATCCCAAAGTAGAACGGAACTGCTTTTGGAGAGAGTCTTCCAGACCAGGTGAGCGGTGGTCAGGAGGTGGAAGGGTTTGAAGGATGAGGTTCTTGTTCAGCTAGGGGCAAGCTCAGATTGTCTCTGAGCCTCTTTCTGCCCGGAGACGCTTAATTCTCCCCATTCCTATTCTTCCTCTGTCTCAGAGCCCTATGGCCTATAACCCCCACCTCCTTCCACCAGTGACGTCTTTCTTTTTCCTTCCTTTGGAAAAATAGATGTCCCAAGGGGCTGCATATGGCAGATGGGAGCTGAAGGAGGAGAAGGTGTCCGAGGTGTGATTTTCTCTCCTAGGGAATCAGAGTTGTTAATTGCTCTAAACTTAGCCCTGCAATGTCTCCCGGTCATCAGTGTGTGCAGGAAGGTGGGGGTAGGGGTGCTGGGGAGGAGAGAGGGAAGACTTCAACATTTGAGTGAAGGGAGCAGAGAAAAGCAATTGGAGACTTCAAATTGGAGGAAGCTGTTGGAAGGCAGATTTTGGATAATATGAGGGGGGTGGGGAAGTGAGGCAATTGAGTTAAGTCACTTCCCCAAGGTCACTCAGGAAGTGTCGAGTGTCTGAGGCTGAATTTGAACTCAAGTCCTCCTGTGCTTTTTCCACTGTGTTACCTCACTGCTCCTAAGGAGGAATTTCTTAATAATTAAAACTGCCCCATCATGAATGGGCTGCCTGAGGAGATCTTGTGTTCCTCATTGTGAGAAACGGATGACCACCTGTCAGAGGGATTGGAGAGAAAGCTTCTGCTCTCGATGTTTTCTCTGCAATGCTTTGGAATATACAGAGGGCCTTCTCCCTACAATGCCCCCTGCCAAGTCACTGAATGATGAACAAGTCACCTGGACCCAAGAGCCCACCCTGGGGCATCTGCCCACTGTGGTGGTCTTCTCTGGTTGGCATGTACCCCTACCCTCATTCCTGGGCCAATGTGGACCCCAGTCCTTTCTCATTGTCCTTAATCCCCACAGCCCAGACTCCGTAGTCAACTGGTGAAATGTGAATGGGCCTGGGGAGATCAGTCAGTTTCGGCATCCTCCTGCCTGGCACCGCCTGTGCTAAGGCCTGACCCGGAGGCTGGAGAGTGGGCATAGAAGGCTGAGGGAGGGCACGCGCATAGGAAAGGGAATAGGGAGTGCATCAGAAAGAAATCTAACAAGCCAGAGAATGGGATCACTGAATGTGAGGAAGTTAGAGCCGGAAGGGGACGTTTAATTTGGCACCTGTATTTCAGAAATATGAAAACAGGCTCAAAGTCACATGGATGATTAACAGCATAGATGGAACCATAATATAAAATTCCTTACTCCAGACCCTGTGGCACAGAGGTTCCTACCTCTAGAGAACTCCTAATCTGACAGAGAAATTAGGCCACCAAGACTTCTAAAGGCAAGTGGGAACAAAAATGAGGGGGAAGGCCCTGTAGAACAAAAAGATCAAGAGATCTGAGTTCTAGTCCTGCCTTTGCCGAGGATTCATAATGTGTTCTTGGGAACATCACTCCAGTCCTATGATCTTTGAGGTCATATGATAATGATTTATCATGTGATAAATGATAATACGTTTATCCTGTATTAAATGAGGAGGTTGGACCAGGTCATTTCTAAGCTCGGTTCCAGTTTTGAACTGCCCCAGTTATGAATGCAATGCCAACTTTGAGCCTAATGCTGAAGAAAGGACTGCCCTTCCTTTATCCAGAGATACTACAGCATTGTGGGTAGAGCACTGGACTTGGAAGCAGGGATGCGGGGGCACACTCACCAGGTGTGCCCCAAGGCCGGTGGCCTAACCTCTCGGGATTATAATAATAACAGCAGCACTTACCTAACTGGGTTGTTATAAAGAACAATGGAGATTGTATGTGTAAAGTACTTTGCAAACCTTTAAGTGTTACATAAATTTTACTATCACTACTACTATTTTCACCATCCCCAGTAGCCTTCCTCCGGAAGCCTTCACAGGAAATAAGCAAGCTGGACACGAGCAAGCCAAAGATCTGACCACTTCTCTCCCAACACATCTGGAAGAATGACTAACCTTTTCTAAACTTCCCACCTTTCTAATGTCACTGACGTGTTTTTCTCTCTCTCTTTCCCTACCAACACTCCTTCCCTCTCCTTCTCACGCTTTCATCTCCTCACTGTCCCTCAATGACTCCTTCTATTTCCATGTGACCCTCCCGATCACATCACCTCTACTCTTCCTTGCCCCTCCTCCTGCCTCACCACTCCCATTTCATTCCCACACCTTGTCTATAGCTTTCAGACCTTGAGGAAACAGATCTGAACTATGCAGAGCTGGATACGATTGTCCTGGAGTCCTCGCCTGGAACCAGGACCCCTGGAGAACTGGTGGAGTATGCCATCATCCAGTCACACTCAGGCTAACACATGTCCCTGTAGGCCTCCCCCCCAGACTCTGACCAACAGGTACCCAAATATAGCCCCATCGTCCTGCCTGTTTGCCCCTGTTCATGAAGGTTTTAAGGAGACTTCCCCTCCTCCTCTTCTTTCTCCTCCTCCTCTTTCTCCTCCTTCTCTTCCTCCTCCTCTTCCTCCTCCTCCTTTTTTCTCCTTTTCCTCCTCCTCCTCTTCCTCCTTTTTTCTCCTCCTCCTCCTCTTCCTCCTTTTTTCTCCTCTTCCTCCTCCTCCTCCTCCTCTTCCTCCTCCTCTTCTTCCTCCTCTTCCTCCTCCTCTTTCTCCTCTTCCTCTTCCTCCTCCTCCTCCTCTTCCTCTTCCTCCTCCTCCTCCTCTTCTTCCTCCTCTTCCTCCTCCTCCTCCTCCTCCTCTTCTTCCTCCTCCTCCTCCTACTTCCCTTTTTCTCCTTCTTCTTCAGAACTGAATTTGTCCAAATTTGTCCAAAGCCACACAATCCAAGAGGAGCAGCTTGACACTGTTATCTTCAGTGGGCAACCTGCCCACACAGAGTCTGATTCCAAGAAGCCACCTGTGGGTACCCTTAGAATGCCAGGTCATTACCCAGAATTTAATTCCCATCTTTTGCTGAAGAGTACAGATGAGTCAGATGCTTTTAAAGGTTTTTGTCTCAGCAATTGATAGACTGGCAAGTGGGAGAAGGAAAGATGAGATCCAATAGAAAAGCATCCAATTTGTGGTTGTTAGATGGAAAGGTAGAAAATGACTTTTTCCTACTCTAGGTGTTTTATCTTCTATACTTCATGAATACATGTATCTAGTACCTGAAGGACATAGAGTAACCAGGGCCCTCCTCTTCAATAATTTTTGAATCAAAGGAGACGGCGCACAAGATCTAAGTCTAGCACTACAGAGAAAGCGGCCCAAGGAGAGGTACCCCAGTTTCTAAGTCTCCCTTAGAACTTTCATTCTCCTTAAGCCTCCATATTTTAGAAGGTTTGCCTCTTGGTGTACTACAACTCATTCTCCTCCCATCCCACCCTCCTCTTAGACACGTACTCTTTCCCAGAAACTATGAAACCTGGCCTCTGACAGTCATCTGGTTCCTTGTGTCCCTTTCCACTTAATTAGTATAGTCAGAACATCAAAGACAGCTTAATATTTCTAGAAGCACCTCCCATATCCCCCTATGCTCACCTCTTAAATAAAGGAGGCAAGCCCTTCAAATGTGCTTAGGCCAAAAAAAAAACCTGGGTTTCCCTGGGGGTGATGAGATTCCCATCAGTGGTTGGATGATCACTGTCCAGGGATATGGAAGGTGGAATTCATTTTTTGGGTAGAGGAATGGACCAGATGTCTTGGTTTCATCCCTTCTCATTGTTTCAGAAAACTGCCACAATCATTCCCTGCCCTCCCTACTTCTGCTCATCTTTAGCCTCCTTATCTACTGGCTACTACCTTGCTGTCTATAAATATGCTCAAGTCTTCACCATCCTTAAGAAACACTCGCTAGACCCTGCCATCCCCTAAAGCTATTGTCCTATATTTTTCTTCTTTTTCACAACAAACTCCTAGGAAAAGGAAAAAAACAAAAAAAACAAAAAAACTCGTTTGTTGCTTCAACTTCCTTTCCTCTCAGCAACTTCAGTCACTCCTTTTAGAATCTGTCTTTTGACTCTGTCATCCAAATGAAACTTCTCCCCCTCCCCAATTACTAATAATCTCTTACTTGTCAAATCTGATGGCCTTTTTTTTAAACCTCTCTGCAGTATTTGATGCTAACTACCTCTCCTCCTGGATACTTTCCCATCTGTATTTTTGGATTCTGCTCCCTCTTTTTTCTTCCGCTTCTCAGTCGCTGGTTCATCGTCCATATGGACATACCATATAAATGTGAGCTCTCCTCTCCAAAGGGGGTCTCTGCTTTAGGCCCCTTTCTCTTCTCTATTCTCTCTCAGTTGGTGATCTCAGCTCCCATGAGTTTATATCTCTGTGTAGATGACTCCCAGATCTATGTGTCTACCCCTGGGTCACTCACTTGAGCTCCAAAGCCTTGTTAGATATCTCAAACTGAATGTCCCATAAACACCCCAAAATTAATATGTTCAAAATGAAACTCATTATCTTTTACCCCAAACCCAGCTGTCTTCCAAAATGTATTGTTTCTGTGAAAGGCAACACCATCCTTCTGATCAGCCAGGCTTGCAACTGCAGTCTTATCCTAGTCTTCTTCCAGTCACTCCACTTATCCAAGCAGTTGCCAATCTCATCAGTTCTCCTTTGATAACATCTTTTGCATCAGTCTCCTCTCTCTTACATGACCACTATCTTACCTCTCTCTCAATTTGACTCCAGTAATGGCCTCCTAATTGATCTTACTGCCCTAATCTCTTCCCATTCCAATCCATCCCCATAGAGCTCCCAAAGTGATTTTCCAAAAGATCTGACCACGTCATTCTACTCAATAATATCTGATGACTGCCTCTGGGCTCTGAGATCAAATAGAAACTCCTCCAGATGATTTTTAAAGCCCTCTTCTATCCAGCCTTGCTATATATAACTTTTTTTCCCCACTTTTGGTGGTCCAGACAAGCCGACATTCCTGCTATTCCTCACACAGGAATCTCCTCACACAGGCTCTTCTATCTTCTATCTCCATATCTTTACACTGATCATTCCTGGAATGTGCGATCTCCTTAACTTCACCTCTTAGGAACCCTCATTTCCCCTAAGAATTGTCCTCTATGTAAATCTTTTCCTGGTTTTCTCCCTTTTCTATTTGTTAGTGTCTTTACCCCCCAAAATTATATATTTGTATATGTTTGTGTTTTATTAGTTTTCTTCCCCAATAGACTGCAAGCTTCTTGAGGGCAGGAACTGTTCTATTTTTGTCTTTGTATTCCCATTGCATGGCATAGTACCTGATGTATAGTAAGCACTTTAAAATCCTTATTGGTTGATTGGCTAATGTTAATGCTGAAAGGAAGTTTAGGACAGTGTCAGATCCTCATTTTACAAATTAGGATTAAAACCTAGAGATGTTTCACCTGAGGAGACACACAACTTCTTAGAGGCAGTGCTAAGCCCATTGATTGGTCTTTAAATCAGATCTGGGAAAAGAAGAATATAGAATCACGGGATTTATTCCTAGAAAGGACCTTAGAGATCATCCAGTTCACCCTCTCATTGTACAGATGAGAAAACTGAGAGATTTAATGATTTTCTCACAAGCATTCAGATAGTAAGGAAAGGAGTTAACCTAATTAAGGCAATGTAATTCCAAATTCAGTACTTTTTTTTTCTTCCAGTAGACCAGGGGAAAGGATAGGGGAGAAAAAAAGAAAATGGAAGACAAATGGAGAGAAAAAAACAACCAGAAAAATTGTGATGTACCTTGGGAATAAAGGGTTGTATAGGAGGATGAATTGAACATTGAGAGCCACAGAAAGAATTGGACCAAAGAAATACACAGATCACTCATATTACTTTTTATTGTAAGTGCTCCACCAATAGGCAGCATGTATCGTATCTCAGCTCCCCATTGCCCAACATTTACCTTATTTACCTTTTCTTCTAATGAACTTTTTTCTCTGTTCACCCCTTTGTAATAATACTTGGATGTTTGTACAGCAATGTTCCAAGCTACTTTCACATATATTATTATCTCATTCACTCCTCAAAATATTCCTGTTGTGAAAGGCAAAAAGCATCAGTCCTGAACTGAAGCTCTTTAGAGAGTCAGTTTGAAAGCCCGCACAACAGCCAAGAATTTCTAACTCCACCCTCCTTCCTGGTTCCCAACAGTAGTAGTCCTCAAAGGATTAGGAAGGTGATTGTAGAGGAACAAAATCAATCCCACAGTCCCCCTTTTTCCCTCAAAACTGATCAGGACCCCACTAGATATCACAAAAAGCCTTCTCAGGAGAGATGGGCTTTAGAGATAGGCACTATAAAAAAGGAAAGATTGAGGAATGGGCACAGATTTTCCTGCCAAGAAAAGACCATTAATCCCATAAATTCTAATTTGGAAGCCCTCCCAGTCTCACTGAAGTATCCCATTGGTCACGGAGAACTGGGCCAACATCAAACTGGGAGTGCCTGGCTGAGACACCAGGAAGCTGTGGGAGGGAAGAAGCCCTCCCTGCCACCAATTTTACCTTGCCCACTCTCCCCTTTCTCTCACATTCCCACCCTGAGGATGGATGGTTTGAGAACCAATAACCCTGGTAGGGTGAGGGAAACCCTCTGGATCCAATGTCAAATAGGGAAAAATCCTTGGGGGACTATATAATACCTTATAAAGGAAAGTCTTATGATTTTAGGCTGCATTAAGAAAAGAAAAGGACCTCCAACAAGGAACAAGAAAAATTCTGCTTTGCCCTACTCTTATCAGACCACATCTGGAGTGGTTGAACCACCTCCAGATCTGTGCTCAGTTCGGGGAACATTTTAAGAACACTTCCAAAGTTGGAGACTATCCAAAGAAAGGCACCTAGGACATTGAGGGGACTCCAGACTGTGCCATGAGGGGATCGGTCAAAAGATCTGGAGAGATTTAGAAGGGAGAAGAGACTCAGGAGGGACATAGGTGTCTTCTAGTATTTAAAGAACTGTTATGTGAAAAATGTTTATGTGAGAGCACTGGAGATATTCTGCTTGGTTCGAGAAAGCAGAATTAGAATCTCATGGGCTCAAAGAGTAAAGGGTAGATTTAGGCTCAATCAAGAGAAAAGCTCAGCACTAGGAGAGCTGTCCCAAAGAGCACTGGGCCGTTTTAACAAGCTTGACATTTCTAGCCTTGGAAGTTTTCAAATAGGCAAGATGACCACTTTTTGGCATTGTCAAAGGAAGGGTTCAGGTATTCACAGTTGGGCTAGGAGGCCCTTCCAACAGTGACATTCTGTGATGTTGTCTATATCTAAAATCTATGATCTTTTATTTCTGTAACAAATTGGCTTATATACTCAGAAATCCGGGCAACTTCAGCGCCTTCTGAAGAGGGCTGTGGGTGTCCAGTTGAAGTGTTAGACCAGGAGGTAGAAAGAAAAGTTTTCAGGGTTTGTCTGGTCCAGGACCCTCCTCAGTGTCCTGGAACCTGATTTTCTTCCTTGGGCGTGAGGGGTAGCCTCAAGGGAAGAAGCCTAGGGAAGGAGGAGGAGGGAAAGCTGCTCTTGTGGGAATTGTTGCTTCTTCTGCTAAACAGCTTAATCAGCCAACTCCTTGGGCCCCCTCCCCACCACGTGTTTTTACTTGCTCGCCTGTCACGGCTGGACACGGCTGTCAGACTGGAACAGGTGCTGGCCTGTTCCCCCTTTTTGGCCTCTACCACTCAGATCCCCTCCCAGCCCAGGGTCTAGGGTACACGGGGAAAAGAGGCAACATATTATCACAGCATCAAGAAAAAAATGTCAGATTTCTTCCCACTCTGATATTCAACAATTCTATAAATTGATTGTTATAAAAGGGAAAACATCCTAATGATGAGAGCTGTCTACAGGTGGCAAGAACTGCCTCAGAAGGTCACTGAAGGATTCTATGAGGGGCATGGATGATCTCATGTCAGGATGCCAGAGAGGAGAAATAAATCAGAGTCTCCACAGCTTCTCCCAGCATTGAGGGTCCCTAAATCTAAGAGGAGACCTCAGCCTGTGGGAGCCCTATCCCATATCCTGACTCATCACTATTTAGCCCTGAAAAAAATACCTTCCTGAGTGATTTGATATCTTTGATGAGCTTTTACCCTAAAACAGATGTTATAACCTCAACATCTCTGGGTCTCAGGACAATAAACCCATCATGCCTTTCTTGGTTTCTGGGAATAGAGTGTGGTGGGAACAGCACAGGACCTAGCATCGGAGCATGGGCTTAAGTCCTAGTGCTGCTGCTTACTACCATGAGACTGGGCACCTCACTCATCTTACCTCAAAGTCAGGTTGTCTCACTGGGACAGTGCACTAAATAGACTCTAGAGTTCCTTCCAGATCCAAATCTATGATTATAAAACTACCTAAGGAAGGAAGGGGGTCAAGTGGATAGTCACAACCCATAAGAAAGTGGACAATGACAATGGAAGCTACAACAGCGGCTGTTCCAGAGAAAGTTAATGGAGAAGGGAGAGGGTTGGCCAGGTGCCTGAAAAAGGGGACTCTAATTCTGTAGCCATGTTGTATACCCTGAAATCCATTTTCTGGCTTTCCTTTGGACTGGAGTAGGAGCAAAAAGAATTGGGCAGAAGCCATGGAGGTCTGGGGGCTAGGGCTAGGAATCCATAGAAACTGCCACAATTAAAACAACAGTGTTTTTTTCTCCTTTCCCTTTCACTAGCTATCCCTTTCATTTTGTCCTTCTTTATCCTGTCATCTTTTTATTGTCACTTCTATTTTTCTAAATCTCCCTTTACTCCTACCCTTCTGTCATACTCTATATACTTACCTTCCTTTTTGACCTAATAGATCTCCCCTCACCCCTTTCTTTTCCTGACTCTTCACCTATAGCCCCCTATTTCCATCTTTCATAATCATGTTTTCCCTTTTGCAAGGCTTTGTTTCCCTCATTCTTTCATTAACCCCTCTCTCTCTTCTCTCTCTTTCTGTGTGTGTTTCTGTCTCTTTCTCTCTCTCTTCTTTCTTCCTGTCTCTTTCTTTCATTATCTTTTTCTTTGTCCTTTTCTCTCTCCTTTTCCTTCTTTTCCTTTTCCTCTTTCCCCTTTCACTTTCTCCTTCATATTCTTATCCCTCTCCATTTAAATCTTCTTTTCCTCCCCCTTTGCCTCTCTCTTTGCCATCTGCCTCAATACTCTTTATTCCTCTTCCCCTCCCCCTGACTGCTATGTTCTGCCTATTGAAGTCATTGGTTAAGAAGCTAAGACTTCAAAAGGAGATCAAAGCCTGGGCTCCCCCATCAAAGACCCCTGCTCTGCCAGGAGCAGCCCCTCCTCCACTCTGTCCCCTAGGCCAGACACATAATTCTCCCTGACAGGCCAATGTCCTTTCCAATGCCCATTGGAGTCCATTTCTAGGCCAACAGGGAGCTATCCAGATGATATCTGGATGAAAAAATTACTCCACTCCCAGCCCAAACTCAAAGTCATAGAATTTTTGGAATAGACCTTAGACATCACCTAGACCTGCACCAGTGGTGTTAGAGTCAAATAAAAATAGATCCCTGCAGGCTGCATGTTGACTTTGTTGTTGTTGTTCAGTCGTATGGGACTCTCCGGGACTCCATTTTGAATTTTCTTGGCAAAGATACTGGAGTTGTTTGCCATTTCCTTCTCCAGCTCTTTTTACAGATGAGCAAACAGGGCTAAGTGACTTGCCCAGATCACAAAACTAGACTTGAAGTCAAATTTGAATTCAGGAAAATGAATTTCTCTGACTCCAACCCAAATGCCCCCATATTGACTTAGAAAATCACAAATTAACATCTACACTGTCATATTTTTATTTAGTTTCTCAATTAACATTTTAATCTTGAGTTTTGTTGGCTGCAAATCCTTCTCTGAAAATCCAATTACTTCATTTTACAGATGAGGAAACTGGGGTAAACAAATGAGAGGTAAATCAACTTGGTCAAGAAGCTCTGTTCCTGAGGTTTCTAGATTAAAAACTAGATAAAACCTCAACCACATAATTCCACACTTGTTCACTCCTATGCCAACCCCCAGTCTTTCCCCCTAGTACTGTGGAAAGACCCCTCTGCATTCAAAGGACTTGGATTTGAGTCCCATATTTGATGCTAACTTTGTGACTTTGAACCTTTAGCTTCCCTGTGCCTCAGTTTCCTCATCTGAAAAGTGAAGGAGTAGATTGGATGATCTCTGAAGTCTCATTCTGTTCTAGTATTTCAAGGCCTGGGAAGGGATGGAGCTTCTTGGAAGAAACTCTGGAGTTGTCTCCAGAGAATAAGGCTGGGGGAAAGGGGTATCTAGAGATGGGGAATCTCTGGAAGATACCAAAACCCCTCTGCAAGATCTAGCCCCTGCTGGAATTTGGGTTAATTTGAGCACCTCTGGAGAATTGTCCTGCTGTGTCCCTGAATGAGCAGGGACTATTAATAGCCAACTCTTTCATTCTTACAGCATTTTTCCTTCCAAAGCACCTTCACATCTATCAGTTCCTTTTATCCTTGCCCCAGGGGAGGAGGTAGAGATTATTCACCCCTTCCCAGGTTATAAATGAAGAAACAGAAGCCAAGAGAGGTCAGCAAATCTGCACAAAGTCAAAGAAGCTAATCAGATTGAGGGCTGAGGCTAGAGCTAAGATTTCTGACTCCTGGCCCCACAGACAGACAATGATGATGATGATGATGATGATGATGATGATGATGATGGACTTTTATATGGCATTCTGAAGCCTGTAAAGTACCTTATACATTACTTTATTTGACTCTCCTAATAGCCCTGCGTGATAGATACTACAAGTATAAATTTTCCCATATTACAGATAGGGCAACTGAGACTCATAGAAGTTAATTGACTTATCCCAGAACACATGGTTAATAAATGACTGACATTCTGAACCCCAAATCCAGGCCTTCTGAATTGAAGTTCAATAGTCTTTCATACAATACTATCCTGGCCACCTGACTTTGGGGCCTTTTTGTAGGCCAATTCTGGGGCTTTCTCGATGGAACTAACAGCACTCCTAAAACCTCGCCCCCTTTTCTCTGAATGAGACCCCCTCGCCACATTCAAGGCCCAGGGAAAACAGTCAGTGCTCACCCAGGACAGGTCTGCCCTCCCTCCCTCTCCTGTGCCAGTCTCAGCCGCTTTCTCTTCAGTATCAATAAATCATTGGCTATGTTTTGCTTTTGATATTTTTAAAGCCTGACTTTACAATATTTATTGGTGTAGAGAAAAGGGACTGAAGTGGGTAAGCTTGCAGAGGGTCTCAGATCCCACATTCCTCCATCACTGGGCCAAAGGAGCCCCTGGCCTACACTGAATCGGGCTGGTTTTGCCCAGACCAGGAGTGGGGAGATAGGTGGGGGTGGAGCAGGGGGGGAAGAACACAAGAGAAGCGTCCCTTGGGTAGCCCGGAGAAACAAACAGCATCAAAAATGTATTAGGGAGAGTGTGATTCTTACAAAGAACTGAGCGGCTCTAAGACAGTGCAAGGCCTTCTCATCACCATATCCACGGGGGCTTTGATTTCCCTTCCCTTTCCAAGAGAGGCTTGGGCCTCCTGGTTCTCTCCAGGTCTCTGCAGCTGCATCTGCCTCAGCCCCAAGCCCCGAGGAGGGATGGTCCCCGTGCCAGCCAGAGGGAAGCAGGGCAGCTAGTTTCAGGGAAAAGACATGGTGGTAGCGGAGCAGCACGGCGTAATCAAACGCTTACCGACTCTGGGTTCAAAACTCTGCAATGCCGCTTGTCACCTGTGTGGTCCTGGATTTGTCATAGGCTCTAAAAGCTGGAAAGGACTAGAGAAGACCGTCATTAGTCCAGCTAATTTTACAAATGAAGTAAAGAAGGGAGAGAGAAAGGAGTGATTTTCTCATTATAAACCTGCTGTGGTTTATCTTTTCAACTTGGGTCCTTTGATACTATTTTCATGTTCACTTCACACATAAAATACATAATATATGCACACATATATCCCCACGAGTAAACATATATGTGTGTATCTGCATGTGTGTGTGTATAGCCCCACTGTGTTTTATTTCCATTATCTGAAAAAGTGAGGGCCTGGACTGAGTTCTCTAATTTCCTCCGTGACTATGTCCCCGAGAACCTTCCACAGATTGCAGACCGTGATTTGAGGTGGGGCTCTAGGAGCCCAGAACAGGCTCTCTCTCCATCCTCCGGCAGTTTGCAGGGCCCTGACCCGCCCTTCTTTTGAGCAGTCTGGGCTTGGGAGTGGGGAGGAGGAGGAGGAGGGACGAGGATTCTGGGGTGACTGGCAATATGAAAATGTCTTTACCCCTGTGCACCTGGGCTCAGAACTAATCGAAGCAGCTTCTCCCCCTGGTGGGCACCATCGGAACAACAAGGGTGAGCTTCAGCCCCAACTTCTTGGCTCTTTGCCCCACACTCGAGGAGCAGAGCTGGGGAACCAAGGGATCTCCAGCGGCTGGCACAGATACCCACCCACATCCTAGCCTCCTCCCTGGGGCAGAACAGAGGACTTGCTAGGAGCCATTCCATCTATGGAGACCACCTTGCTCCCCCCCAGCTTTAAGACTAAAGAAATAGCCTTTTTTTTCTTTCTCTTGATAGGATTCAAAACTGAAAGGCCCTTTAGAGATCATTTGGTCTGATCTCCTTTTACAAACTAAGAAACTGAGTCCTGAAGAAGTTAAACCACTCGGTTAAAGTCACACAGATTCTAGCAGGGCCACAATTCAAACATGGGCTTTCTGGGCCCAAACCTAGATGGCTTTCCCCTCCTTACTGGGGGATCTCCCTTTCACTGCCCGGTGCCCTGATTCCTCACCCTCTTCTCTCTTCCCCACAGGATTTTGGGATGAGCCCGCCTGTCATCCTGGTCTCCTGGGAAAAGCTGAGCTGCTTATGAAGGCCAACCTCTGGGACGCATTCCCCGCCCGTCTCCCTCCTTAGACCACCTTCTGGCTAAACCTTCACAGCCTTTCTGTTTTCTCCCGGCCCCCAGCATCTCAGGTTCCTTATATCTGTCTTAGGGAATGACCTATCTGGAACAAACTCAGCACTCCCCCTTCCCGTCCCACCAAGTGGCTTTCGTGTTGCTTCCATTCACCTTTCTCAGCACTCCCATGCCTCAGTGCTTTCCAGGTCCCTCAGGACGTGCCTCTGCTCCTGTCTCACCTCCTGAAGGAGTTTCCCCTTAGACTCCCCTCTCTTCCCCTGTGGACATGTGAGATTATAAGAGTGTGTAATTAGGTGAACATGTATGTGAAAGTCTGTGGGTGTATGTGGCAGCGGTGGGTGAGAGCAGGTTTGAGTGAGAGCCCCATCCCCTGAAGCACCGCAGGTGAGAGTCTGAGCCGGCTCCCTCCCTCACCTCCCTGCTGACTCGGGAGACACGGACCACCATCTCCGCCAGAGGCTTCTGCCTGGCCCTCTGGGCTCTGACCGGTCTGCTCAGAACACAACTGCGATGAAGGGAGCGGATCTCGGTCAACAAGACCTTCCTTTCAGGCCTTGGAAGCAGAGCAAGGGAGAGGACTGGACCTCAGCCTCTGGATCAGTCATTATGTGGAGGGAGCAGACAAGGCTCTTTTCTTCCTGGGAAGGAATTGCCTCTGGGCTGGCAGCTCTCCCCAGGCTCTGACCCCGACATCCTTCATTGGGTGGGTTGGGCCGCTGGTGTTGGGGACCAGATTCAGCCTGCAAGGGAACCATGATCTCGGCTCATTTCTCAAAGCCAGGGTTCTGTTAACTGGATTCCAGCTGCTGTTCAGCATGGAGCATTGCAGGATGCCCAAAGGAGGCTCCAGGTGTTCCCGCAGGTTTGCCAGAAGTAAGTGTTCCGCTTCCTCCTCAGATGAGGAAGCCCTGGACAGAGAAGCAGGGACAGCGCCAGCCATGGCACCCAGGCTTTTGCTGCTGTCAGGCCTATTGAAGACAGGTGTCTTTCCTCTCTGAGAGCACCCTGCTTCTGAGGATCCCTAATCCCCAGGCCAGCCCTTGACACGTCTCAGAGGATCACCAGAAAAAAGCCAAAGGGACCCAAGAAAAACTAGACCAGAGAGGTTTCCTCCCCACCAGTCCTCCCTGCTCCCCAGCCATCCAGAGCCCTTATTCACACTACCTCAGCTCTGCCTCCAGGAAGCTGGCAGACTCTCCACAGGGCCACCAGTGCAAACCAGCCAGGAGAGGGCCAGGGCCTCCGCCCAGGGAGCCCGGCACTCTGCCCTCCCTCTGCACAGAAGACAAAGCACAAGGCAGCATGGTGCTAGACAGAAGCCTGGTGTGTGGAGAGGTCACTTCCCTGGGAGAAGGGAGACCCGAGTCCTAGGCTTGGCTCTGCCGCTAATGGCTGTGTGACTTTGGACACCTCATTTCACTCCTGAGTCCTCAGTCTCCTCCTCTGTAGGATGGGGGTGTTGGCCTTAGAGCTCCTTTGATGACATTCTAAGTCAGAAAGACGTAGCAACATCAAACAGACAGTGACAGAGAGGGCGTATCAGCTCAGGAAGTCTCTGGCTCTCTAGAGGGAGGATTTTAAGACTGACGTGCCCTCCACAATGCAGGTGGATTATTATTTCCAGGATGACTTAGGGGAGGCTGGGGACGCATGGTCCACTCCAGGATGGGAGCCAAGTCTCAGAGGCAAGGGACCTGAAGCAGAGACTTTGGTTACAAGGGACAATAGAGGGGCTCAAAGAGTTCGGGAGGAGCTGGGGCAGAGGTGAATACCCCCTCTCCCACATCGAGACCTGGAGCCTGTTCCCACAACCCCCCAGTCCTTCTCCTTGTCATCCGACCAATCAGATTTCCATCCTAATATCTGTCTAGAAAATTTTAGTGGAAAAGGGCCTTGTCCTTCACACAAGATGCACACAAAAGAGGGATATTATCTCTAGCAGTCTCCCTCTAGCCTCCCATCAAATATATACATGTAAGCAAAACCCTTGAAAAGAGGGATTTATACAAGTGAAGCCCTGAAAGAGATTTAATCCTGGGGTCCCCTGTCAAGTACATTAGGAACATATGAAAAGAGATGATCTCTAGGAACCTGCAAGGCTTCACTCGGATAAAGTTATGCCGGGCTAACCTCATTTCCGTTTTTGTCAGTGTTACTAATAGACCCAGGGAATATCACAGATGCAGTACATAGCTAGGGTTCAGCAAGACATTTGATGAGGTTTTTCACTACATCATTCTGGATAACAGAAAAATATGGACTGGACAATAGGATCCTTGTAGGGATTGGCAACTGGTTGAATGACCAGACCAAAAAGGTGAGTTAATAGATTGATGTCAGCCTAGAAGAGCTCTGACTCTGGCCCATCTCGCTCAACATTTTTAATTGCAAATTTTAATAAAGAAACTCACAAGGAAGACATCTAAAATGTTCATCAAGTTTCTCTGTGACCAGGTTAGGGGAAATAGCTCCTGTGCTGATTCAATTCAATAAATGTTTATTGAGTACTTACAATTTGACTTTCCCTCCAAAAAATCTTGCTCCATTGGTGAGTCAGCTGGGAAGCAGAGGAGACCAGAAGCCTAGATGGTAAAGAAAAGATTGTATTTTGCAAATGCATGAAGGAGATGCTTCATTGCCTAGGGCTCTGAATGTTGAGCAAAGAAATTGAACTTTAGTGGGTAGGCAGTCACCTAAGATTTTTGAGGAAATATAATTCTGGTAGCAGGAAAATTTAATAAGAGATGAGTGCAAACTGTAGAGAAGTACATTAAACAAGGTATCTACTTGGAGAATGGCAGTAGAATTAAAGAGGAAAGGATGTGAAGGAGGAGGAGGATGGGGATGTGAAACTGAAAGGATTTGACAATTCTTTAGTTATGAAAGGTGAAAGAGAAAGAATGGTCAGAGATAGTGCCAAAGTTTCAATGGAAGGAGGTTGAGTGAATGGTGGGCTGCCATAAAGAATGTTCCTTAGATTAGGGAGGTTCAAGGTATGAACGTGCTAGTGTCTGGCTGAAGTGGAAAAAAGAATGACTAAGAAGGTTGAGGAACAGCATGATTAGGGTGTTAACAGTGATCATCAGTAAGAATATTAAGTTTTCAGAAGATGATAGCTAGTCATTTGAGCAAGCAAAGAATGAACTCAAGATTGGTAGATAATTGCATAAGGGTAGAGAGAAGGTAATATAAAATAGATTACATGGGCTTTGAAAGAATAACTGCTATTGAGACATGATGGTGTATCATGATGACTCATGATACTGATTAAGAATTAGAACCAGAGAAAAATGCCCTTCACAGGGAAGGATGGGAGTCTGAAGGAAGGCATCTGGATGAGAATCAGAGACAAATCAGGAAACTAGGTTTCTGTGGAACATAAAATCCAAGGGGCTCAAGAATAGCAGACTGTTAGGATGGCAAAGGATTTCTAGGGAGAGTGGGGGAAAGGGGAAACAGAGCCAGGAAAGTCAGTACCAGGTCAGAAGGGATATAGGGAATGTAAGTGAGCCAACAGTAAGTGTATCTGACTCGGCATATCTCCCTAAAGCTTGCCCTTTAATGACAGATACCTGTTTTTCCAAATTAGCTGACCCTAAAGTTTTAAATGGAATGTGAAATGCTGGTGTTCCAGGGAGTGGTGCATGAGAGATCTCATTCTACAGTGCCATGATGCTCAATTTGATGGCAGCTGTGAGACTTCTGAATGGAAAGGATAACTGTTAGGTGACAAGCTGTTCGAAGTCAAAAAAGACTTTGACAAATTGGAACAATGGACCATATTTAATAAAAATGAAATTTAACTGAAATCAGTGTAATGACCTACATTTGGGGGGGTTGTCTGCTTTTTTTGTTTGTTTGTTTTTTTGAAAATCAATAACATCAATATAAACAAGAAAAGTTGTCTTGACAGTTCATATGAAAATAAAAATATATAAGGATTTTAATTTGCTACAATCAACCAATCAATCAGTTACCTACTATGAACCAGGTTCAATGATAGGTAATGGGAATATAAAAATAAATCAAAACCCTGTCTTCACAGGCACAGGGGAGACATAGGGGAACCACACACTTTACTTGAAGTTGAGGACACAGCATCCCCATGATCTAGAAAATCTGCATTAAACTTTTTGGCCCTTCCTTCACATCAGATAAGTCTGAATTATTATGGTGTTTAAAAGAGAAAACATGTCTTATATGCATATTTTATTAATTTCTGAGTTTCTACATTTTTTTCCTGTGGCCTTCACATATCATCTGTGCTTCTGCAAAATTTGCAAAAAGTTCCCATTTAATTTCTTATGCCAACATACAATCTATCAAAACTACAATCAGGAAAGTCATGATGTAGAAGGAATAACTGTATATTCAAAACAAAAATGTATAAGTCTGAGTTAATTATGTGTCATTTTTCAGTCATGTCTGACTCTATAAATGGGGTCCATTTGGGGTTTTCTTGGGGCAAAGATACAGGAGTAGTTGCCATTTCCTTCTCCAGCTCATTTTACAGATGAGGAAATAGGCAAAAAGAGTTAAATAATTTGCCCAAGATTACACAATGTGAGAGACAGATACAAACTCAAAAAGAAGAGTTTTCTTGACTCCAAGACTGACACTATATTCACCTACCTGCTCATACATCTAAGCATATAAATACTAAACAGATTCAAGGCATACTGTGGTGGAAGCACTAACAGCTGGGAGGATTGGAGAAGGCCTCATGCAGAAAGTAGTCATTAAGCTGAATCTTCAAGGAAGCCTGAAATTTCAAGAGGCAGAGGTAAGAAAGAAGTGCATTCCAGGCATGGGGGACAGCTAGTGCTAAGGCACAGACACGGGAGGAGGGTCCTATGTGAGGAACAGCACAAGGACCAGTGTGGCAGAATCTTATAGTATATAAAGACAATAATGGATAATAAAGTTACAAATATAACAAAAGTTGAGGCTAGGTTTGGAAAAGTTGGGGTTTTTCTCTCTTTTTCCTTTCTTCTTTTTCACTTAATAGTATTTTTTTCCAATTACTTTTAAAGATAATTTTCAATATAAGATTTTGAGTTCCAAATTTTTTCCCTCCTCCGTTTCCAAGACACAAGCAATCTAACATAACTTACACATGTATAATCATGTTTAAAAATATTTCCAAAATGTCTTCTTATAAAAGAAGAATCAGAAAAGAGAAAAACTATGAAAAAGAAAAAAACATTTTTTAAAGTGAAAAATAGTGTGCTTCAATCTGCATTCAGACTCAATAGTTATTTCTCTAGAAGTTGAGAGCATTTTGAGAAGAGTTTTAAATATCAAAGAGAAGAGTTTATATTTGATCTTAGAGAATACTGAGAACCAATAGAGTTTATTAAATGGGGGAGAGGAGTGCTGTGTGTGTGTGATGTGACATGGACAGAACTATAGTTTAGGAAAATCACTTTGGTAGCTAAGTGCAGCACAGATTAAAATGGTAAGAAACTCAGGGCAGAATCTAGTTAGAAAGTATTGTAATAGATTAGGCAAGAGGTGATAAGGACCTGAGCAAAGGTAGAAATTATGTATAAATGAAGAGAACAGATGAGAGAAATATTGTGAAAGTAGGAAACACAAATTTTGGCAATTGAATGGCTATGTAGGGTGAGTGAGGGTGAGGAGTCAAGGATGACACTAAAGTTCTGAATCTGGATGACTGGGAGGATGGTATTGTCCTTGGAAGAAATAGGGAAGTTCTAAAGAGGATCAAGTGGAGGAAAGGTAATAAGTTCTATTTTGGAAATAAGTTTGAGATTTCTGTGAAATATTCAGCTCAAAATGTCCAATTAGCAATTGGAGATGTACCACTAGAGCTGTGGAGAATAACTAGAGCTGAGATGTGGGAGACATCTCCATAGAGATGAAAATCAAATCAATGGGAGCTAATGAGGTCATCAGTTCAGTATGAGTCAACAGTGTGATTTGCTTCCCCAAAAAAGCAAATTTTATCTTAAGTTGTATTAAGAGATCAAGGGAGGTCATAGTTCTACTCTGTACAATATAACTGATCATTGCTGGAATACCCAATTCTGGCTAACATATTTCCAAATAGACACCAATAAACCACGGCATATCCAGAGGAAGATGGTCACAAGGATGAGGGGAAGGACTGTCACTTTTGTCTCTATATTTACAGTGCTTAGCATAGTGCCTGGTTGTGAGCACAGTAAGCACTTAATAGTTGATGAATTGATAAAAATAATTATAACTTGCATTTTAAGGAAGCAGTTATAAGTGTGAACTGGGAATCCCTGGGGGCCCTAGAGACCCTTTTGGGGGTCATGAGGTAAAGTCTATTTTTATTAATAATATTAAAACATTTTCATTTCCAATATGGTAAATAGATTCCATGTAAATAAAAGTTATTTGAGGTCCTCAATAGTTTTTAAGAGTTTAAAGGGATTTTGAGTTCCAAAAGTGTAAGAAATACTGCTTTAAGGATTACAAAACCCTTTATATGTTATCCCCTTTAATTCATACATCAATCCTATATAATAAATGCTTATTATTATCCCACATTTTTACAGATAAGTAAACTGAAGGAGACAAGTGGGTCAAACAGCTAGTAAATATCAAAGACAGGTCTTCTAGGCCCAGCATTCTATCTACTGTACTATCTAGTTGCCCTTATGATATAAAGAAAAAGTAGAAGGTACTGGAGTGATCTAAATAACTATTGGAAGATATGAAATTTATCTTCCAAAATCTGAAGAACTATCTTATAGAAGAGGAATAAGGCGCAGACACTGTGTTGTTAATGATGTTAGAAGATGTAGGGAGATCTATTTTGGCCTCCCAAAGTTAATAAGAAAGTTCAGAAAAGGACTGAGCTACCTTTGTGAAATAATAACTATAATGACATTAATAAGAATGATAGCTAGCATTTAGATATATATACCTATATATACTTTAAAGTTTGCAAAGTGCTTGATAAATAATATCTCATTTTATCCTCATAACCACCTTGGGAGATAGGTACTATTTCATTTCCATTTTACAAATGAGGAAACTAAGGTATAAAGTAGTTAAGTGATTTGCCCAGGTTTACACAGCTTGTAAATATCTGACTTCATATTTAAACCCAGAACTTTCTCACTCCAAGTCCAATTCTCTATCTACCTCATTATCTAGCTGCATCTTTATGATGACCTCTCTGTCACTAGAATTATCTCAGCGCTGGCCATCTGTCAAGGAAAAGATAGAGAAAAAGCCTTCATTGGGTGGGGGATTAGACTAAATGACCTCTCAGTCCCCTCCCCTTTGATTCTACTTTGCATATATTATCTTAAAGAGGCCCTATGAATTGGGGCAGAGACTGAAATATGCCTCCCCACCACCAAAGGTCTCCTATTCCCTTATTGTTTAGAAACCTAGAAAAAAAAAAGGATAGTATAAGTAAGGGTACTTGAGGGAGGGGCTCCCTGTCAGTCAAAAAATGCTTCCTCATCTTGAACCTGAAGTTGTTTGTTCTTCATTCTAAAAGAAGACCAATGAACTCAGGAAGGTGATATCTTGACCTGCAAATGAATTAGATTTAAGTGAGGTAAGTCTATGCAAAGTCACCAGCTTCACTTTCTCCTCCAGAGCCATCTGGATCCCATGGCAAGATTTAGATCAGTCACTGCAACTGCTATCCTTATAATATTTCTTCCAGAAGAGACTGGTGTTTCAAGAAAACAAACTCAAAAGTTCCCCCTTGGAATCTGTGTTCTCCTTGACTTTAACTGATTCTCTTAAGAAATTCTACTTCCTCTCCCTAGGGAAAATCTTATTCTAAACCCTTAGGAACTCCCCAAAGTTTCGCCACCTCAGTCACATTTGGGACAAAGGGACACATATGAAAGTGTTTATATTCCACTGAGGATACATCATGTACACAAATAAGTAAATATACAGTTTCAGGAAAGAAAGTATACTAAGGACTGAGAGGTATCAAGAAAGGTTTCCTGTACTGAGTTTTAAAATAAGCCAAGGAATTTAAGAGGAGTGTTAAGAAGAAATGATCACCGGGCAAAAAGGTTAGCTTATTCAAAGGATGTGGAGAATAGACAAGTGATGGAATGCTGAGTTGGGGGATGGTAATTACCACTGGCCATTTTAGCTGAAACACAATTTAAAAAGGGAAGACATGAAAAATTTGGGAGGGTAAGTTAAAGTCACATTGTGGAGGTCCTTTAATGTCAGACAAAGAACTTTATACTATATTCATAAAGGCAAAAAAGAGCCACTGAAAATTTTAAAGAAGGAAAGTAACATGGTAAGATCTGCATTTTAGAAATATTCATTTGACACCAAGTGAAAGATGGATTAGAAAAAGAAGGAACTTCCACTTCCTAGAAGCAAGAAGACCAAATAAGAAGCAAAAGTTGATGAGTACCTGAATTAAAATAGTGACCATAAAGATGGAGAGGAAGAGATACATTTAGCATATCCCTTTATGTATATGCATCAAGGTACCAATGTCAGCATCCATGTAGCCAAGTTGGATGATCATCTTTCTTTCTACTCCTATTAACTCATTTTCTTTATTAATTCTTAATTCTTATCCCAAGCTCTAAAGCAATCAAGGTATATTCTGCTATTTCCACATTGATTACTAAAATTGGATCATTTTTCTAATTAATTAATCAATTAACTCTTAGGCCTCATCCCAGTTTACTAAATACTTACTTTTTAATAAACTAGATGAGATTCTTTTCCAAGATTTGCTCATTTTTCTCTATATGTCAAATTTCCAATCTTCTAACTTAAAAAAAATTGTTTCAGTCATATCTTGACTGTCTGTGACCCCATTATGGGCTTTTCTTGGCAAAGACACTAGAGTGGCTTGCCATTTTCTTCTTCAATGTATTTTGCCAATGAAGAACTAAGGCAAATAGGGGTAAGTAACTTGCCAAGATCACATAACTAATAAGTGTCTAAGGCTAGACTTAAACTCAGTCTCCCTGATTCCAAGGCTGATTGCCAGGCTCTATCCACTGCACTTAAATAAACATCAAGGTTATTAGATATACTATTTGTTAACTGTGTAACAAAAAAATAAATAAAACAAAGACGTAAATAATTATTTGCAATAAATCAGTTATAAGAAATATCATAATCAAAGTTAACTTTAAAACATCACTATATCTGCTGACTTCTCAACTCTGTAAATGTAACCTACAATTTAGTTCTCTTTGGATATCAATTAAAGTATCTTCTTAAGAATTTTCTTCATGTTTCTTTTTAAAGTAAGGGTTAAAATTAAATTTCTGATTTAATCATTTTCTTAGTTGTTTTTCTCTATCTTCTCTTCAGCCAAAACACTAAATAGACTTTCCAGAATGATAAACTGTCACCTCACAGATTCTTCACAAAACAGTTTAAACTATCCAAAATTTCATTGTCTCTTAAAGATACAGCAACATTATCTATAGTCTGTAGGAGAAGCTATTAAAGCTGGTATTACATGTCCATGTTATCTCCCCCAGTAGAAAACAAACTTCTTACAGACAGTGATTTTCATTTTTTGTTTATGTATCCTCAATGTTTGGTATATAATAGGTACTTGATAAATGATTCTTGATTGATTGGTGTAGAATTTACAAGACTTAGCAACTAGTTAGATAAGGGAATTTAGGGGGAGGAAAAAAGTCGAGGATGATTCTCAGGAGGCAAGACTGGGAGACTGGAATGATAATAATGTCCTAAACAGAACTAGGGAAGTTTGGAGTAAGGATGGGTTTCTATAGGGGAAAAAATTCTGTTTTGGAGTTTGAGATGTCTATAAGTCACCCAGATGAAGATATCCAGCAAATATTTAAAGTAGCAGGACTAGTTTTCAAGAAAGTATTTAGAGTTGCAAATAGATTTGGAAGCCATCTTGCATAAATATGATAATTTAACTCATGGAAATGAATGAAATAATTGAAAAAGCTAAAGAGAGAAGAGCACTAAGGCCAGAGCCTTAGGGGATGCCCATACTACATACCTAGAAAGATGACAATTCAGCTAAAGAAACTGAGATCAAACTATCAGGTAAAAAGAGAAGCAGGAGAGAGCACTATTATAAACATCAAAGGGAAGGAATAATGTCCAGGAAAGCACAATTTCATTTAAGTTAAAAGTCACATTGCAAAGAATAAAGAGCTGAAAAAAAATAGGGCAATGAGCATAAATAATCCTTTCACAAATGTTGGCTGTGAAAAGAAGAGGTGAGACATCGGACAATGAAACTTGAGGGAATGACAGGGTCAAGTGAAAAGTTTGGTTTTTTTTTTCCTTAAAGGACTGGGGAGACCTGGACATGTATGCAGGGAGTGGATTCTTCCAAGAATATAATAATAAATGAGACAATATTTGTAAAGTATTTTACAGACCTTAAAGCACTTTATAAATGCTTTCTGCTGCTGCTAATGATGGTGATGATGATGATGAAAGAGTGAAAAGAATTCAAGGTTCCTGAAAAGAAAAGATGAGATCAAAAGCACCAATGGAGGAGCTAGCCTTAGCAAGAAGACCCATCTCTTCATCAATAGTCAATAAGTATTTATTAAGAATATACTCACATTTAACACCACCTACTAAGATTAGATCAAAATGGGTCCAAGATTTAGGCATAAAGAACGAAATCATAAATAAATTGGAGGAACATGGGATGGTTTACCTCTCAGACTTGTGGAGGAGGAAGGAGTTTGTGTCCAAGGGAGAACTAGAGACCATTATTGATCACAAAATAGAAAATTTTGATTACACCAAATTAAAAAGTTTCTGCACAAACAAAACTAATGCAAATAAGATTAGAAGGGAAGTAACAAATTGGAAAACATTTTTACAGTTAAAGGTTCTGATAAAGGCCTCATCTCCAAAATATACAGAGAATTGACTTTAATTTATAAGAAATCAAGCTATTCTCCAATTGATAAATGGTCAAAGGATATAAACAGACAATTTTCAGATGATGAAATTAAAACTATTTCCGCTCATATGAAAGAGTGTTCCAAATGCAAATTAAGACAACTCTGAGATATCATTACACACCTGTCAGATTGGCTAAAATGACAGGAACAAATAGTGATAAATGTTGGAGGGGCTGTGGGAAAACTGGGACACTGATGCATTGTTGGTGGAGTTGTGAAAGAATCCAACCATTTTGGAGAGCAATCTGGAATTATGCCCAAAAAGTTATCAAAATGTGCATACCCTTTGACCCAGCCATACTACTACTGGGCTTATATCCCAAGGAAATACTAAAGAAGGGAAAGGGACCTGTATGTGCCAAAATGTTTGTGGCAGCCCTTTTCATAGTGGCTAAAAGCTGGAAGATGAATGGATGTCCATCAATTGGAGAATGGTTGGGTAAATTATGGTATATGAATGTTATGGAATATTATTGTTCTGTAAGAAATGACCAGCAGGAAGGATACAGAGAGGCTTGGAGAGACTTACATCAACTGATGCTGAGTGAAACGAGCAGAACCAGAAGATCATTATACACTTCAACAATGATACTGTATGAGGATGTATTCTGATGGAAGTGGATATCTTCAACATAGAGAAGAGCTGATTCAATTCCAATTGATTAATGATGGACAGAACCAGCTACATCCAGAAAAGGAACACTGGGAAATGAGTGTAAACTGTTATTTTTACCTTCTGAATCCAATTCTTCCTGTGCAACAAGAAATTCGGTTCTACACACATATATTGTATCTAGAATATATTGTAATATATTTAACATGTATAAGACTGCCTGCCATCTGGGGGAGGGGATTGGGGGAGGAAGGGAAAAAATCTGAACAGAAGTAAGTGCAAGGGATAATGTTGTAAAAAATTACCCATGCATATGTAATGTCCAAAAAAAGTTATAATTATAAAATAAAATAAAAATTAAATTAAAAAAAAGAATCTACTGTATGCAAGGCATTGCACTAAACATTAGGGATATAAATCAAGGCTGAAAAAAAAAAAAGACCCTATTTTCAAGGAGCTCATCGTCTATCAGCAATCAACAAGATACATAAAATAGAAGGGAAAGGATTAGCATTAAAGGGACTCGGGAACAACTTCACAGGATTTTAGCTGGGACCTGAAGGGATCCTGAGAAGTCAAAACATGGAGATAAGGAGAGAGAATACCAGATATGAGATACAGCCAGTGAAAATGCCCCGAATTGAGTGTCTTACAAAAGCCTAAAGTAAGAGAGAAAGGGAAATAGCAAAGAGGAGTTTTGAGGCACAGAATAGATCTGACGGAAGAGGAAAAGCTCTGGAATAGCTGTAATGGAGAGATTAATAAGTCCTTCAGAAAAGACCAAAATTATTGTCATCAAGCTCTGAGGGTCCAAAAGAGATAAGCCAAGATAATTTAGAGTGACCCAGTCAACAAGATTTCATGGCACCAGGTGAATAAACAGAAAGATTGGTTCAATGGCATAGGGAAGGGAGAATGGAGGAAGTGGTACAGAGGAATTTTGAAGCTTATAGTAAAGAAGAGGAACAGTTGTCCACAGTGTTCTCAATCAAGTAGGTACCTCTGTTCCAAGGAAGGAAGAAGTGGGTTAAGAGTTTGAGGTAAGAAGGAAAGTCTTAGAAGAAGTATTAGAAATCTAGAATATACATACCCTTTGACCCAGCAGTGTCATTACTGGGTCAGTATCCCAAGGAAATTATAAAGGAGGGAAAAGGACCCACAGTAGCAGCCCTTTATATAGTAGCAAAGAATTAGAAAATGAGTGGATGCCGATAAATTGGGGAATGGATGAACAAGTTGTAGTATATTAAGGTAATGGAATATTATTGTTTTATTTTAAAAATGATGAACAAACTGATTTTAGAAAGACTTGTAAAGATTTGGATGAACAGATGCTGAGCAAAACAAGCAGAACCAGGAATACATTGTACACAGTAACAGCAAGAATGCATGATGATCAACTATGAAAGGCTTGGTTCCTTTCAGTGTTTTGATGATCCAAGGCAATCCCAATAGACTTTGGCCAGAAAATGCCATCTGCATCCACAAAAAAAAAAATTAAGGCAATTGAATATAAATCAGCACATGCTATGTTCACTTCTTTTCTCTCTCTCTCTTTTTTAATCACTCTCATGGTTTTTCTCTTTTCCTCTGATTTTTCTCTCCCAACATGATTTATAAAGCAATGTGTATTAAAAATAAATAAATTAATTAATTAAATTTAATTTAAAAAGAAGTGCTAGAAAGAAGTGTTTAAAAGTTAAAGATCAATGATTCATTATGTTAATTATTACTTATGTTCATAGAACTATAGATATTAAGTTGGAAGAGACTCCAAACCAGGAATTCTTAATGTTTAAAATACAATTTTAATAACTATATTTCAAAATAATTCACTTCCTCTTTAATCCTATATATTTTATTTTATGCTAAAAAACATTCTTTTAAAGAAGTGTCTAGGCTTCCCAAAACTGCTATAGTAATCCATGACACCAAAGTTAAGAACATCTGACTTAGTTTCTGTCCATCATTGGTCAATTGGAATTGGATTAGCTCTTCTCTATGTTGAAGATATCCACCTCCCTCAGAATACATCCTCATATAGTATCATTGTTGAAGTGTATAATGATCTCCTAGTTCTGCTCGTTTCACTCAGCGTCAATTGATGTAAGTCTCTCCAAGCCTCTCTGTATTCCTCCTGTTGGTCATTTCTTACAGAACAATAATATTCCATAACCTTCATATACCATAATTTATCCAACCATTCTCCAACTGATGGACATCCATTCATTTTCCAGTTTCTAGCCACTACAAAAAGGGCTGTAACACTGAAAATTTAAAAATTGACTCTGACAAGCTGGTCCAAGCTGGCTTCAGCATACCCAGATAGGATATGGGAGTTCTGAGAAACAGAAAGAAACCTTTCTGAGAGCTGGGGAAGATTTCATGGAGGCTGGTCTTTCAAGAATGATAGTATTTAGATGAGAAAAGTGGTAGGACTTTTCTGGCAGAAAGAATGATGTGAAAGATTGTGAATAAACAGGAATGTTTTATCTTGCTCAAAGAAAAATAAATAAGACTACTTTGGCTAAAGTGGGATGTTGACATAAGTAAGGGAGGAGGGAGGGGAAAAATCAACAAATATTTATTTTGCACAGAGCACTAGAAAAGATAAAAATTTTAGATAAAACATGATGCCTGTCTTCATGGAATTTACAATTTACTTGGGGAAAAGGGAGATAAACAAGGAGTGAAATGTTGGGATTATTCTCCCTGGAATGTCACTGACTGCATCCCCCCCTTTCAGGGTTCTAGGAATATCTTCTGTGGGGCAAATAAGTTCTTCTGATGCTTATTGGCTCAAGCTTTTCATTTGTGGGTTTTTAACAATATCAGACACTCATGATTATTTTCCAATATCATTGACCAGTGCCAGTTAGTGTCTTCCCAGGATTATTTAATCCATTGATATCTCCTTAATGTCCTTAACTCCTTAATTCCTTAATGTCAATTAACTTTTACAAAGGGATATTGACTGAGAAGATGTAATAAGAACCAAAGTATTAAACACATCTCCTACACATGAGTTAGAAGCTTTCCACTCTGTCATCTTAGTCCCTGGGAAAGTAGTTTCAAACTTTAAATATCTATAAACATAACTTTGTCTATTCTCTCCTACACTCATTTATTTTCCTGAGAACAGGAAAGAATTCAATACCACAAAGACAGAAGAACTATGATGTCTAATGTTTTCAGCTTCATAATAACTCCTAGGTAGGAGATCAAGAACCAACCTCCGCAGCCCTGAGGTTGAAAACAACTCTTGCTTAGCTTTGCTTCCCAACCAGGAAAAAGAGAAATTAAGTTCTTCCATTAGAGTCTGTTACATGAGCCCTATTACGTGGAGCTCCATTCCAAGCTAGGCTACCAACTAAAAGACCTTTCTTCTTTACTACACATTAAATATACAGCAAACAATCACAGAATACCTGTGCATGCTCTGAATCAAGGGTTCACCAAACTTCCCACAAGAGTTGGTAGCAGAGTCCCAATGAGGACTGGATTCCTATTGTTCAGTCCCAAAGAGTCAATCTCTTTACATACAAATAACTATAATACAAGCTAGGTGATACAGTGGATAGAGTACCAGGCTTGGAGTTAGGAAGACTCATCTTCCTGACCTCAGATCTGGCATCAGACACTTACTTACTAACTGTGTGACCCCAAACAAGTCATTTAATCCCATCACCTTGGTTTCCTCATCTGTAAAATGAACTGGAGGAAGAAATAACTACTACTTCAGTATCTCTGCCAAGAAAACCTCAGGTTTTCTTGAGGTCATGAAGAATCATACATGACAAAAGTGACTGAACAACAATGAATGACTAGTAGATTGTGAGGGGTTGGGGTTAAGGAGTGGTAAACAAAGTGCTCTATGAAACCCAAGATGGGGAAAGGTTTGGGGGGAATTTTCCTAATTGAGTGAAGCAAGAAAAATTTCATGGAAGAATGTGTTTTTGATCCAGACTTTAAATTTGGGTGTAATTTCAGTAAGCAGGAAGTGTAGTGGCAAGAGAAGTCCCTGGACTCAAGAGTCTGAATTGGACATAGTTTTGCTCCCTTATTATTTGTGTGACCTTTGGGACATTAATTAACCTCCATGAGTCTGAAATCCTCATTTGTAAAATGGAGTCAAAACCACTTACAATCTTAAAAAAGAAAAATTTTTTGAAACCTTCCATACTATAAAATAGAAGTTATTAGAAACTCAGAGTAAATACCCAAGGGCAGAAAAATATAGTATGTGTACAGGATGCAGAAAATATTCTAGTTTATCTGGAGTAACATAGAGCATGGGGGAGGAAGTAATGTGAGCTAAGGATGGAAAGGTCCAGGATCATGACAAGTTAAAAAGAATCTTGAATACAAGAATGAGTATGAATTTCATTTGGTAAGCAATAGGAAGCCACAGAAAAGTTTTGAGGAGGGGAATGATATGATTAGAAATGTATAAAGGGCTTTGAATGTCAGGAAATGCAATCATTCAATACTGATGGAGCACACAATGTATGCTGAGTCTGTACTATTCATTTTTAAGTGGGGAGAAAATAATAACTGTAATAATAATCACTTACACTTATATAGCAGTGTTTTATTAGCAGAAGACATGAACAGTGCCCTCAAGGACCTTATTCATGATTTAAGAGAGGAAACAAGACAAATAAGCCTACAGAAAATATTCAAGGACACCTGCAGAGCAACACATGAACAAGTTCAAATTCATAGCTTATATTGCAAGTTGGCTGCATGGGTTTATAAAGGCATCGTAGGGAACTGAGGGGGAGGTAATGTGGGCTGGATCCCTGAAGGGGGTGAGTTTTGGCTGCTTTTTGGCAGGCTCAGGATCACAGAGGAAATTGGTGAACAGAATTGGGAGCATTGAAAATAAGTATGTATATACAGAAGGGGTTAAGAAGGAAGATATGCTAAGAACTTTATATAGATTTCCTTCTTTTTTTCCCAGCCACCATGGGAAGCTATGATGAGACAGAATTGTTGGATTCTTTGTCTCCAACTTCAAAAAATAAGATTCAGGGCTACCTGGAAGGCCCCCATGCCAGGTCTAGGCAAAAAAAAAAATAAAAAATAAAAATCAGGCTTTCTGCAACTCAAATGAAAAGCCCCACCACAGTGATTCTTCCAAAGATCAGCCTTAATCAATAACAACTAATTAGTGGATTCAGAGCCTTAGTGCTGGGAGCCAGGATATAGAAAATCCCAGTAATGGGTGAGAGGTCAAAAAAGGTGAGCCTCTTATATCAATCAAAACCTAAGTTAAGGGTTGGCAGTTCATAATCTCCAGAAACAGAATCCAGAAATTGGGGATCCTTGGGACAAATTAGCAGGATTTCAGAAAGACAGAAGCCCTGAGCTACCCCAAAGCTATCACATGCCCTCATTTTTTTAAAATTTGGACTATCTCTTGGGAAGTGGTTCCTCAGGCCTAGGGCATGCAGGCAAGCAATCCGTCCCCATGATGTATAGTCATGTTGGGGGAGTGATGGTGTGGAAATAGGAATGTAAGTGATTTTTCCTTCAAGGGGTAGCTGTCCTGGAGCTGAATGAGGTGTGATAGAGTCATGTGTTTCCTCCTTTCAGGATTTTTGAGACAAAGCCCAAGTGAGATAGACCTGAAGGGACACATTCATCTTGCCAAATATCTCCTTCTACCTTTCCCTCAGCCTTATTGCCACTGATTTCTTTGTCTTCAAATCTTTCCTAAAATGTATGTCATTCAATGAGTCTGTCCAAAGTGAAGTATCCAGAATCGGTTGTCCAACCCTTAGGAAGCTCCCAGTCTGAAAAGGGAAGAAGCTCATATGTGTCCTTTTCTTTCTATTCACACAATCACTGGCTGATTTAGGTCCTAGTCACTTCCTACCTACCTTCAATCTTTCCCCTTTTCAGTCCTAAATTAACATGACTCCTAAATTAATCTTTTAATGCACCACTATAATCACGTCCCTGTCTTAAAAGCCTCTAGGGGCTCTCCATTGTCTATTATATAAAATGCCAATCCATTAACATGCGATTTAAGAGTAATCAGCAAACATTTATTAAGATCTCTATATCTCCAGGTTTTATGCTAGATTTAAGCAATACACAGACAAAAACAAATGGTCCCCACCCTCAAGGAACTTATGTTCTTCCACAATCTGACTTTTCAGGCTTGTTTTTACACTACTTCTCTTCATGAACTCTTAAATTTCAGCCAAACTAAATGACTCCTGCTCCCTGATCTATTCCTTTTAACAGGACATTCCCAAAGACTGAAACAGATTCAGTTCCATCTCTGACTTAGCTTTTTGACATCCTTTCCTTTCTGAAGGCTGAGGTGAGGCTGACCTCCTCCATGAAATTTCCCCTATTGTCCCTCAAAAAAGAATCTCTCTCTCTCTCCCTCTCTCTTCTCTCTCTCTCTCTCTCTCTCTCTCTCTCTCTCTCTCTCTCTCTCTCTTTCTCTCTTCTCTCTCTCTCTCTCTCTTTCTCTCTCTCTCTCTCTTCTCTCTCTCTCTTTCTCTCTTTCTCCTCTCTCTTTCTCCTCTCTCTTTCTCTCTCTCTTTCTCACTCTCTTTCTCTCTCTCTTTCTTTCTCTCTCTTTCTCTCTCTCTCTTTCTCTCTCTCTTTCTTTCTCTCTCTCTCTCTCTCTCTTTCTCTCTCTCTCTCTCTCTCTTTCTCTCTCTCTCTCTTTCTCTCTCTCTCTTTCTCTCTCTCTCTCTTTCTCTCTCTTCTCTCTCTTTCTCTCTCTCTCTCTTTCTCTCTCTCTCTCTCTCTTTCTCTCTTTCTCTCTCTCTTTCTCTCTCTCTCTTTCTCTCTCTCTCTCTCTCTCTCTCTCTCTCTCTCTCTCTCTCTCTCTCTCTCTCTCTCTCTCTCTCTCTCTCTTTCTCCTTGAATTTCTCAAGCCATTCTGCCCAATTCAATTAAGCAATTACTGACATTTCATAGTGTTGAAGTTGAAGGGGGAATTCAGAGATTGCCTCTGGAACAAGTAATCTTCTCAACATCCCTGACAGCCTTTGCAGGAACATTACTATGCCATATGGTTGACTCATTTAGTTTACAGTAAGTCCACTAAAACCTGTTGTTGTTGTTTTTTTTTTCCCCCCCACATGAACTGATGCCTATTCATGACTCTTCTGTCCTGAATTTATAAGTTGATTTTTTTCTTAGCCTAAGAATACAACTTTATCCTTATTAAGTTTTATCTTATGAATTTGGCCCATTGCCCCAACCTGTCAAGATCTTTGGGAATCCAGACTGTCCTCTGAGTCAGTAATCCTTACCTACTTCCTATTATCTACAAAGATAATAAGCACATACTCTCTGCCTTCCTCCAAATCACTGGAAAAAAACATGTTGAGAAGAACAATGCTCAAGATAGAGCTAGCTAATTGTTACCAAGGAAGTAACATTTACCACCTTGAATTATGTTCTCTCATTCACTTGATTTTTATCCATATGCTACACACTTGTATTTAGACACCTGAGACTGGCCCTCTTCCTGGACATCATCTGTGAATTTCTGAGCATCTCCAAAAGAACGGCAGTTCTTTCACTCTCTGTGATAGCTGGCTTAGTGATTACATGTGAGCAATTCCTACACACACACCATTTTACCCATAAAACTTGGATTAGACCCAAAAGTTTTCAAGTAAATATTTTCTTCTTTGCCTTTATTAATGCATTTCATCTCTAGCCAAGGTTCCATCATTCTTGTATCTACTTCTTTGGACCTCGTTTGTAGAAAATTAATAAAACAAGAAAGTTGATGTATATGGGGTTAATTGATAAGAATATGTTGTATGATCTCAGCCCTCTCCCCAAAAGGGTTAGTTCTTAACTAGAAATTCAAATGATCTCAAGTGAACAGAAAACTAGGCAAAGAATGGTATATTTGGTGTGTCAGTGATCTTATGCATGTGGATATTCCCTCCAACAGATCACAACAATCCAGGTCCCCTTTTTCTGAGCAGCTTTTGCCCATGTCTTCCAGTGAATCCTCCATGGGGATGGGAGGGTGTCCACTTTATAGACCAGACCAAAGTTGTTTTTGACTTTGCATAGTTACCAATGTAGCCAAAGGCTGTCCATTGATTATCCCTTGCTCTTGTAACATAGCCATTAATCTTTTTTTCCTAGTCATACAGCTCTCTGGTGACTTCTTTATGATACTTCTCTCCTACAATTCTTTGTCAACATGCTAGAGTATTATTCTTTCTCTGAAGAATTTTACATGTAATATGGGAGACACTACAAAGGTCCACCTAGCCCAGCATGCCCACATCAAAGACGGTTCTGTGTTCTATGAGTAAAGCAGAATTGTAGTAGCTCAAAAGAAATAAGAGATGTGCATGTTTAGCGACATCTCCGCCCCAAATTTTCATAGGAACTATTTGTAACCGACCTGTGGTAGAGCCTTCCAAGCTCATATTGTTCTGATCAGCCACATGGGACACACTGTACCTTGACTCCAATATCATGGTGTCATTTTGGTCCTCTGAGAAGTAAGGACAACCACCACCACCGCTGCTACTCACGCCCACCCTGTACTTTGACTGTCAACTTCAAATCCCTGGAGCCTGCAGTATTTAATGACTCATGGTCATACAGCATTACCAGAAAATTATTAGAGTTAAAAATATAGGCTTTTGGTTTTTTTTTTGTTTGTTTGTTTCAGGGAAAACCTAGGGTCATTTACCAAGCAGTATGTAATTTCCAAATACAATGGAACCCCTTCTTTTCTTTCTGGACACATCTCATTGTCCATGCTGTCCAAGACAAAAGTACTGATAATAGTAATTGACCAGTTCTATCCAATTGCTTATCATTTTTTATCTATTTGATTTTTTTCTCTCCCAGTAGTTAGACTGAACATCTTTGAATAATTTTAGATTTTATGTAGGAGGTTCTGCAATGTCCCGAGGCTTAATGTTATCTATAAACCAGAGCATTGGCAAAACATCATCTATAGGGAATCCCTCTTCTCTTTGACCTTGTGCTGGACATTCTCTATGATAATGGTAAAAACACCTTCATCGAGCATGTATTTGCCTGTTTTATATCTCTCTCCTTATTCATAATCAGAAGATATCAAAGAAAGTTATCACTGTCATTATATCTTTCAAGGAATCTTTCATAATTTTTATATATGCATAAGAAATACTTTGCTGGAGGAGAGATTTTAAAACTATGTTTTTCTCTGTGAAAGAAAATGTTTTGTTTTGTTTTTTTAAATAGTCCATAAACAATAAGCTCAGTGAGATCTTGTATTCTCTGCACTTCTTGGTCAGTTGTAGAACTGTAAGAACATGATCTGCTGTAGAATCTCATTTGCAAAAGCTTACCTGTTCCCTTCTCATACTTTCAGCAAGGACAATCTTGATGCAGATGTATTCTCCTTTTTTTCCCCAAGAAAATAATTTTATTTATTTTATGTTTTTTTATGTATGAGTATTTTTTTAATAACATTATCCCTTGTATTCATTTTCCCAAATTTTCCCCTCCCTCCCTCTACTCCCTCCCCTAGATGACAGGCAATCTCATACATTTTACATTTCTCCCAAGCTTTTAGCAAACCTATTTTTCCCTCTCCTGTTTCTTTCTGTTTCTTAAGATACCTTCTTAATGAAGGTGCTCATAACCCACAACCATTTCTCCTCCATAAGATGTTACAAACAGATCTCTACTTTAAACCAGTATTTCCTTTGGCTACCATACCTCTCCATTTTGCAAGGAAATAAAATGTGTCTGCTGGCTGCAGGGGTTTTTAGGCTCATAGTCTTCATATTGTGGTGATTGGTTCATTTCAATTAAACTTTCTTAGGAAATGGTACTAATGGTGAGTGTCTCTCCACTTCCCATTTGTCAGTATCTCCAGCTTGTTTGAATGAGTCAGGTTTGAATGGCATCATTCATATGCCATATCTTCTCATTTTTATTTCTTTTACTTTGATATGGATTTTAATTTTTGCTATAGCAAGTTCACATTCTGATGGTACACAGCTGTTTGGAAATGACTCCCACTTTGGTAACCAGTCATTTCCTGCCTGTTAAAATATAATCAATTCCATTTAAAGGATGTTATTTTGGGGACTGTATAAAGGTTAGATAGAGGACTACCCTTGGAATCAGGAAGACCAGTATTCTATTCCTACCTCTGACATACACGTGTTTGTGACTGTAGGAAAGTCATTTAACTTTTCAGTGACCAAGGCAACTTGCTAAGATTTTAAATTGCAAATAAGTTTCCCAACTGCAACAGAGAAAGGATATTCTATACCAGGAGCTCCTCCACACAGATGAAAATTGAGGATTAGATTTAAAAAAAACAAAACAAAACAAAACTTCTTTCACGCTCAAATTCTTTTTTTAATATAATTTTTATCTTCAAAATACTTGCAAAGACATCCTTCAACATTATTTTTTAAAATTTATTTTCATTTAGTCTCCTTAGTTTTTCTGTATGCAGATGGCATTTTCTGTCCAAGATCTATTGGGACTGCTTTAGATCCCTGAACCACTGAGAAGAACCAAGTCTTTCATAGGTGATCATTGTACATTCTTGCTGTTATTGTGTCCCATGTATTCCTGGTTCTGTTTGTTTTACTCAACATCAGTTCATGTAAATCTTTCCAGGCCTTTCTAAAATCAGTTTGTTCATCATTTTTTTTAATAGAACAATAATATTCTATTACCTTCATATACTATAACTTGTTCAGCCATTCCCCAATTGATGGGCCTCAACTCATTTTCCAATTCTTTGCTATCACAAAAAGAGCTGCTACAAACATTTTTGCACATGTGGGACCTTTTCCCTCCTTTAAGATTTCCTTGGGATACAGACCCAATAAAACCTTCCACATTCACCCCTGCAAAATCCTGTGCTTCAAACCTTTCTCCTTCCCTTCCCCTTACCCTCTTCCCCAGACAGCAAGTAATCCAACATAGGTTAGGGATGTGCAATTCCTCCAAACATACTTCCACATCCATCATGCTGCACAAAGAAAAACTAGATCAAGAAGGGAAAAAAAAGTATGCTCATAATATTCTATGCTTTCTAATGTTTTCTAGAAAGTCTTTATGATTACCTGTCATCTACAATCATTTGCCTTTTCCTTTTATACTTCTGAGCTATATTTCCCAAAATATTTTTGCCACCTCCTCAATGCCAGTCTTTTCACTGAAACGATTGAATATAAAGTATATTTAATATTCAAATGAATCTGTTGTCTTATCAATATAGTTCTTCTGAAAAAACCTGTAAGCCATCTTTCCATTTAGATAAAGTTCCTTTAATCTTCTAGTCTTATTTATAGCAAAATTGTCAAGAGTCATAGGATTTACTTTCTTCAGTAGCATGTCTACTCCTTGATCAATCCTTGATCCTTGATACAATCTTAAAAATATGTGAAATTATTATTATTAAAATAAATGGTGTTTGCAAATTATCAAAATAGTGTGATTACCCTCTTCTCCCTTTTATGTCACTAGGACAAAGGAATGCGCATAAGACTGACATTTAATTTATCATCTTTAATTTGTCTTGGTTTGCTATGGCCAAAGCACTAGTTCCCAAGTGGCTGAGCTATGTGAGCCTCTCAGTACTTCCAAATTGATTGTTGAAAAACAGACATAATCTGCCAGCATTGTACCTGAAAGTTTTCTATCATGATAGAGCCTCTGCCCAAATTCTACCCATTTCCACTTTGACAACACAGTGTTTCCTAGCACAAGTATTCAAAGTATCAATATTCTACTACCAGAACCAATTCTTTGGGACCTGGGGCCTTATAAGAAATGTAGTTTTTCATTCAACAGATATATGACTGTGCCATAGGATATGGAAAGTATTATATTCCCTCTCCTCTAATCTCTGTAACAATCCTATCTAATTCACATGATCATTGCAAGGAAAGTGCTTTGACAGAGATTAGAGATGGATTTGTGACTTCATTTGTACAGGAATTCTCAGGTAAGAAAACTATTTAATTAAGTGTTAGCTCAGCATCTTGAGAGTTGTCTAGAACACAGACAACTTAAGTGACTTGCTAAGGGTCACAGAGCTAACATATGTTATAAGTAAGATTTGGCCCCAGATTTTCTTGGCTTTGAGGTTGATTCTCTTTCTACAACTCCATGCTTATCTCTTTTTATGTAATCTTTAGGGCTATAGGAATGTGAGCTATTTTTTATTAGCATTATCATCATCACCATTATTATATAAGCTCCCACTAATGGGTGATGGGTATCAATAATCCTAGATTATGCTGACTGCCATTAAGAATCCAGACCTGTCTGAAGAATGTGGGTTTAGCTACATCATCATCACAAAAATGAGACAGACTGGGGCAATTCCTTTGGATCCTGAACTTCATGGAACTTTCTCTGCTTGGGGTATTTAGGCAATAAGTTAGGGAGATAGAAGAGGAGAAGAATTGATTGCATCACCTTGTGCTCAAAATGTCCTTTTGTTCATATCCATGTATTCATGAGTACATGGACTCAGAGCTAGAAAGGGCCTTGAAGATCATTTAGTGTAACCCTCTCAATTTATAAATGAATAAGGTTAACTGATTTGCTTAGGCCACACAGTAGCAGAGCTGGGATTCAAAATTCACATGTCCAGAAGCCAAGTCCAATGGCCTTTCCACCATGTTTTCTATATTTCCACTCTACCTGAATAGCTCTGGATACTAATGTTGGGGACAAAGGGATTGAAAAACATGATATAACTTCTGGGCCTTAGATTCTAAGAATCATAAAGTATTAGAGCGGGAAGAGCTCTGATAGATAATGTTTAGTGTGAGATACTCATTTTACAGAGGTTCAGAGAATGATAGATTTTGAGCCAGAAAGTACTTTAGACCCAAAGAAACAAGTGGCTTGCTGTAGATTATCCAGCTAGTTATTGATAGAGCTGAGAACTCAAGTCCTCCAACTTCTAGCTTCATGTTCTCTGCATGTCTAATCCCCTCATTTGATAGGTGAGAAAAGGTAAAGTCATTTATCAAATATCACCTAGATACTTAGAGACGGTTCTGGTCACAAAGTCAAGATAATTGTAAGTTCCCTGTATTTGTGTAAGTTTTATCTCAGAAAGTTCCTAGGCTGCTCCCTCATGATTATAATAAAAATCTCTTAAAGTGATTTATAGATGTTAAAATTTTCAATCTTCTGATTCTAACCACAGCCTCTGAAGGAGTATTGTCCATTTCTCCCAGGGCCCTCCCCATTATTGCATTAATATCCTTTGTAAAATGAAAGGCTGGACAAGATGATCTCAAAGGCCCCTTATAGCTTTAAATCTAATGACTTTATGAATTGTGTCTACAACAGCCAAGGAGTACCAGGGAACCATAGATGGACAATACTGGAATTAGCGGAGTCAAGGAATGAATGGAGATTCAGGATGAAACAGTATTAAGGTTGTGTGGGTTGAAACCTAAAACCTATCACCATACTAGAGAGGGTTTTTTTTAAGAGGCAATTATTTCCTGAGTACTTCTGAAGAAAGGGAAAGAAGGAAGGAAGGAAGGAAGGAAGGAAGGAAGGAAGGAAGGAAGGAAGGAAGGAAGGAAGGAAGGAAGGAAGGAAGGAAGGAAGGAAGGAAGGAAGGAAGGAAGGGAGGCAGGCAAGCAAGAAAGAAAAAGGATGAGTGAGTGAATATAGAACAAGAACAAGTGATTCATGAAGTTGTCTCTGTCTCTATGATCATTACTTCCTTTCTTATGTTCATTAATTATTCCTATGATAGTAAATTCTAGAATCAAAGTCAAACTTACTAGCTTTTAATGTGCTTTACACAATTTTCTTGAAAATCTAGATAATATCCTCCAGTACCTCTCTCACTCTCTAGGACCTTTCCAAGATCGCTTAAATAGCTTACCATATCTTTCAGAAACTAAATTTGTTAATTCATCTGGATCTCCTGATTCAAACTCAACAAGGGCAGCTAAATAGGGAAATAATCTCTTACTGTCTCCTTACATCTATTGAACATTAACTCTCTATTAGCTGTCTTTTTTCTGTTCTTCCCAGTCCAAAAAACATTCTCCTTGACAGAAAAAAAAAAATAGAAGCTTGTTCTTTGCTCTATTCCCCAATATCCCCATAATATCCACCCTAAATGGAGGTTAAAGCTCTTTTTGAGCTTTCTTCCTTTTTTACTCAAACTCATTAAAGGAAAATGTTCCTTTTAGTTATCTTTAATTTTCCTTTAAAAAGAACTCATTCTGAATTTGGGCACCCCTTGATACTTTCAGGCCCATGTCAATCTTTTGATAGTTACTTTCTCTCCTTTCCATGTAATGTACAAATCTTTTATGACTCTAAGTTGGAAGACTCATTCCTTAAAGGATAAGGAATCAAAGGATAGGAACAAATGGTTCTCAAAAGTAAAATTGCAAAGGAAATATGTATTGCACAATTGTATATATAAAACTATATCAAATTGCTTTCTCAATGAGGCAAAGAGGGTAAGGAAAGAAGGAGAGAATTTGGAATTTAATTTTTAACATGAATATAAAGAAAATTTTACATATAATTGGAAGAAATTAAAACAAAAAGTAGACTTGCAAACAATTAGCAGCTGTAATAAAAATATCACAAATAATAATAGAAATACAAATCAAAAAACCAAAATTGTATCACATTAGAAAATTGGCAAAGAGGACAAAAAGAAATGAGGGAGAGTGTTCAAAAAATCAGTCACATTGTTGATGGAGTTGTGACCAAGGGGTCAAGCAAAGAAAGAATGATTCTATATACACCAAAACATTCACAGAGGCCTTTTTTGCTGTTGTAGAGAACTAGAAATAAAGTAGATAGCCACCAACTGGAGAATAGTCAAACAAATTCATGAATGTAAAGGGCTATTACTGCACCTGAAAAATGACAAAAATGAAAATTAAGAGAATCATAGGAAGATATATGAACAGATATAGAATATAGTAAGCAGAATGAGGAAAAAACAATGATTACAACATAAATAAAAAGAATAATAAAATGAAACTGAACATTTTATAATCACAATTATTAATTTTGGCTCCAAAAAAGAATTCATAAAATGCATCTCTCTTCTTCACTGTAAAGCAATTTGCAGAGAACTGTATTTTCTCTTTATTTCTTGTTCTTTGTTACTTACTAAGCTTAGCAAGAACAATATCTAGCAAGAAAATACATTTCCAACCAGATGAATCAAGGAAACTTTCATGGAAGAGGAAGCATTTCATCTGAGTCCTAGGTCTGAATTGAGATGCCCAACGCATGTTTGTATACAGAGGTACAATTCAGGATAGAGGTTCTGCTCTCTAGAATCTCCAACTTTGTTTCCCTTCTGCATAACTGCTGAAAATATCTTAAGTCAGCAGCCTTTCTGATTGGCTCTCTGGTTGTTAAGATTCTTCATTATCTATTCCTTGAGGTTTAATAATAACATCTTAAATTTTAAAATAATAGCTTAAATCATAATAATCCTGGAAAGTCTATACAGAAAGATACTATTGTATATACTGTATACAGAAAGATACTATTGTATACATTGTATATGTTGTATACTATTGTATACATTATATACAGAAAGATACTAAGGTCCAGAGAGCCACTAAGCCAGTATCAGATTTAAGATTCAAATCTAGGTGAAAAGGCCAAGGTCTCCCACTGCATTCTAGATCATCAAAAGTCAGTCTGAAGGATGTCTTGCTACTGGATTGTTAACTCTATAAGAGAGCATCAATGTGTCACTAAGACTCAAAAAGGTAAATTAGTGTAAGAGAGATTTTATATCAAGAGATGTTATAAATAGTAGCTCTCTCAGTATTGAGACATTGCCCCCAAAAAATCATCTCCCAGCATTCTGATATAAGCATCTAAAGAATAAAGACCAACAGAAAAGCAGAGGCTTAGGGGGACAGGCTCTATAATTTTGAGAACAATAAAGTCAAAGAGTAACCCAGAAATACCCTAATATGATAAACATGGTCCCTAAAAGATGGAGAAATCTATAAAGATCCCTGAACTCAAATCCTTTGTAATCTGGTGCATTGGAAATACTTAATCAGTATTTGTTGAAATGAATTTTAAGAAGAAGATGGAAATTTTCCCATCTCTAGCCTTAGTTTTTTCATCTGTAATAAGGGGATAAAAATACCTTTCCTGCTTCTCTAAGTTATGAGGCTTACTTGGGAAGGGGAGAGATTATAGACCAGTGAAACACTGTATAAATCTAATTCATTCTTGAAATTATCATTATCACACAGCTAGCAGACTTAATTAGACAATGAGGAGGGCAACAAGGCACCTGCATTTGCAAATGATATAATGTATATGAAACTTTTACATATCTTAAAATGCTATCTAAATCTGTGATGTGATGATGATGATGGTGGTGGTGCAATATCAACTCTTTTAGAAGAAAGGAGGGAGAAAGAATAGATGGAGAACAATTGTCTTTTCTTTGTTACAAGGCAGGGTTCATTGTGGTTAGAGAGGGTTGTAATGTAGTCTGGAAATGACTATGATGTAAAAAAATGGAACAAAAGGCATCGATAAAAAACTCATTTTTAAAAGAGAGAAATTAGAATAAAATTTGTCCCAATGGCCAGGCCTCTTTTTAGCATTTGGCAGCCTGATCAAGAGGTGACATGGTTCATCTATTGACTAAACTACCCAAGAACCTGGAGTAAGATTCAGCCCCCCCCTCCCATTATCCTCCCCAGGACAATGGGGACCTGGAGAGCTGGGGAGAGTCTAGGGAGAGTCTGGGGAGGGGGGCACATAGGGCTAAAGGAAACAATTGCCAGGGGAGCCCAAATTCCACAATTCTCTTCCAAATGACACAAGCAAGGCCTCCTTAAAATTAACTCCAACAATTAAAGGCATCGTTAGGAGACAATACCGCCTGTCTTTCTTTTTATTTTTAATTACAGGGCCCAACCCAAAGTTGTCAAACCATTTTATAATTAGAGAGCTCGTGAGCAGGAGGCTGAGGAGGGGGTGGGGTGTGAGGGGTGGGAGAAGGTGTCAGTGGGGAAGACAGGAACTAGGCCCCCCCCACCCCAATTCTAGCTTTCTCTTCCTCCTCTCCTATTCCCCCAACCCGGAGATCAGGCTGTCTCAGGCACTATCCCAGCCTCCTCTAGCTCCAGGGAGCTGATGTGACAGGCTTGCCGCCCTGCTAATGGACTGGGGTGGTCAGGCACATCCACTCTCCGCTCCAGGTCCCTCCCTCACTTCTCACTGCTCAGCCTGATTACAGTCATTAGGGAGTCACCCTGAACAACAGGGAGACAGGCTGAGTGGGGCTATCTGAGCCCCTAAAGGCAAACAAGTGGCTTCAGGGACACAGAACGACTGTCTGAAGCCTGGAAAAGTGGAGCCTAAAGAGAGAGGGGGAGGTCAGGGGCTGGCAGTTCTTCTGACCCCCAGGCCTGTCACAGAATGGGCTGCAAAGGAGGACAACTCAGGAGGGCTCCAAACATAGGTTTCCTCACTTAGAGCTGGATGCCTCTGGTTCCGAAGCTCTCTTTGGGGCTGCGGTTCCCTTTAGTTCCTACAAACCTCTCTTCCCACCAATATGTGAGTCATTACTGCGCAAAAGCCTACTCCACCTCCATAAAAGGCAAATGGATAAACTGGACTACAGAAAACACAAGAAAAGATAAATTGTTCAGAACCACTTGGAACTAGAAGTTAGGACATTTGAGTTCTAATTCACAGAACTTTAGAATTAGAAGGATCATCTAGACTTGGAGGCAAAACTAGGCTGGGTGACTGGGACTTGTCTCTACCTCCCTGCCAACCCCCAGCATTTCCAGTCTTGGGACCATCTTGCGCTCTCTACCTCTCTGTCTCTCTGTTTCTTTCTTTCTCTCTGTCTTTCTGTGTGCATGGATGTCTATCTCGTCTTTCTCAATCGCTCCCTCTCTCTCTGTATGTCATTCTGTCTTTGTGTAGGTATGTCTCTCTCTCTGTCTCTCAATTTTTCTCTGTGTCTCTCTGTCTCTTTCTGTCTCTCTCAATCTCTCCCTCTTTCTCTGTCTGTCTGTCTCTGTCTCTCTCAATCTCTCCCTCCCTCTCCCCTCTGTCTCTGTGTATATATGTCTCTGCCTCCTTCTGTCTATTTTGCTGTCCCTCTCAATCTCTCCCTCTTTATTTCTCTTTTTCTCTGTCTGTGTGTGTGTGTCTGTCTCTCTATGTGTCTCTCTCAATCTCTCCCACTATTCTCTGTGTCTCTCTTTCTGTCTCTGTCTCTCTGTCTGTCTCTTTGTCTTTTTGATGAATATTTCTGCCTCTCTCTGTTTCTGGCTTTTATTCACCTCTCTCTCATACTTCTCTCCATCTCTTTTCTCTCTCTCTCTCTCTCTCTCTCTCTCTCTCTCTCTCTCTCTCTCTCTCTCTCTCTCTCTCTCTCTCTCTCTCTCTCTCTCTCTCTCTCTCTCTCTCTCTCTTTCTCTCTCTCTCTCTCTCCCGTGTGTGTGTGTGTGTGTATTTCTCTCATTCACCTCTCTCCAACTCTCTATCTTTCTCTATCTTATTCAACTTTTTCTTTCTTGATCTCTCTCCTCTCTCTCTTTTTCACACACACACACACACACACACACACACACACACACACACACACACACACACTTTCAAAGGATAGTGGGACCTGACATCTAAGCCTCTCTCCAACTTTATCCTGCCCCCAAACCATTTATATTTGTCCCAGGCACCAGGATTTCTTGTTACTATCTTGTTTAGACCATCCACTATCTAAACAAGAAACCATTTTCTAATATCCACAACAAGTAATCTACCAATCTCTGCTGATAGATTTGCTCTGCTGAAATTTGTTGGCAAAAATCTCATTTTCATTCTAAAGGAGCTCATTTTACCTTTGAGCAAGTTACTTCTCTTTGGAGTAACAAAACAAACAAGAGCATTTATTGAGGGATACTTTGTGCCAAGCAGCATGCTAGATGCTAAAAATACAAAGGCAATAATTAATTAATTGCTCTCAAAGAGCTTACATCATGGGAAATTACATGTACAAAGATAAGCATACAGAGTAAACACTACCACCACCACTCCAAATCAAAGTAGTTAGAGAGAAGAATTGTGGAAGGGTTCAGGAAAGGTTTAAATGTAAAAGGTAATGCTTGAATTCAGTAAAAGAAAGAGGAATTGGACCCGGAGTGAGTGACTTGATTTTTGAATCCTTGCTCTAAAGTTCATTAATTGTGTCACCCTAAGAAAATCACAATTTCTGTGGACCTTAGTTTTACTCATCTGAAAAAAATTAGTAATAGTATTTTGTTTTCTCCATCTGAAGAACAATGACAAAAATGCTTTGTAAACTTCCAAGTACTGTAAATGGAAAAGAGGGGTTGAGGAGGAATGGGTATCAATAGATTCCTCATTTGAAAAATAAGAAAATTATTCCTCTTATGAAGTTGCTGTCCAGGCAAAGTTAAATAACATGTTAAATTTTCAGAAAAGTTAAATAAATTATATGTAAGTAAATGTAAGCTTTTATTTGTGAAAGAGAAGAAAATATCACTAATTTAATTGTTAGAGGCAAATTTTGTGAAGACATTCCCTCTGCCAATTTATAGCTGTATTACAATTTTCATTCTTAAAGAGTCTCATCTGAGGCACAGATAGGAATCGCAAGGTCACAAAGCCAAGGTATGTTAGAGGTAATACTTCAATTGGGTCTTCTTGACTGTGAGTCTAAATTTTTATGCCATATCTGCTTCTTTTTGAGCATTGTTACCATTATAAATACAAGTAGAATTTACAAGTTTGGTAATCATGTAATAGCGGGACTGTCCAGTGAATATAACCCCTTTAGAGCATGCTTAGATTTGCTGTTCCTGGAATACAAATCATGTGCATATATTTTCTGCCTGAAACTATGGGAAGCTGATTTTGTCCATGAGTGATTAAGAATTTGATAGAGTGTTATTTTTTTAATCTTCTTATTGACTTTAAAGCTGGGGTATTTGATAACTTCGGAGATGCTAAGCCTAAACTGTATGCATATTAAAAATAAATAAATAAATAACCTGCATTTTCTCAGCTTTAATTTTTCCTTCCTGGCAGCAAGCAAGGCTCCCAGATAGGAAAAAGAGAATCTTGCTATCTCCCTCTCAGGTGTCATGTATCTATGAACTAGCGCCCCTGTTTGTTTTCTGTCTATTTTTACTGGTCTTAGATGAACTTGTATCCAAAGATGGAATTGTCTAAATGGTGACCTTCAACATTGCAAAATCCTGAGAAACTCTTAGAGACATCAAAAGTTCAACCAGTGATGGAATGATAGAGTTTGCCAGAGTGGTAGGGACTGGTGAAAGAAAAGCTAAGTACCTATAGATGGGTATGGAAAGATTCTTACCAATTATGATGGTGCCTTCAGAGAATGTGTCCTTTGAAAGAAACAACATGATATGAATTCTAGTAAGGCACCAACACCTGGAGCCCAGTGGAGAGCTATACCCAAAGGAACTTCAGAAAAACTCCACAAAGGGAAGGGAGGAAAATGTCTTCTAAAAGTCATAGTTGGGCAGTAGTCTTATGCCTCATTATGCTTTAAGGTTCTCTTTAGGGAGCTTGTATGTATAAGCAGAGGGCATGCTCCTAATATGGGAAGGAAGGAGAAATATTCTTGTAACTACTATTATTATATATCTTTTAAATTCATATAAATCCTTCTCAATAAACCTCTTTTATAAAAACTAATGGAGTTCAACTGATTCTGGGTGAAAATGGAAAGTATATATCTATGAGAACTCAGGAGCTACCCTCAGGATTACTCCTAAAACCCTATGGAGAACAGAAGTCATTGGTCTTTGGGGATATAAGCTTTTATGGGAATTGAGAGTGGCCTCAGAGGAAGTGCTAAGAGTATGTAAGATAAACATAGAATCAAGTCAACAAGCACTGATTGATTAAATATTTACTGACTGTTCTTACTTTATGTAAATCTGCATTATACAAATTCAACTTTACTTAAAGAATTCTGAAAGAAATTCTCATTTTAAAAAGACACCTGTTAATTTTACCACACAGTATTCTCTGCTCCTACTCTTCAATTTGGTGCTCTACAGCTTCCAAGCTCCCACCAAAAAAAAAAAAAAGAAAAAAAAAGCAAAACAAAAAAATGCCCTTCTGAGGGAAAACAGAGAGAACTCAGCCAAAGCCAGATAAGGGAACCTGGCTGTAGAGCACCAGTATTGAGAGAAGAGATCTTTGCCCCCACATGTCTACTCTTCCCATTCTTCCCATATGGCCAGCCCTGGCCCCTGCCCATTCCTCCTCCTGCTCTCATTTCTCTGCCCCTGGGTCCATATATTTGGACTGTCCATGTTTTTGAACTGTATGCCATGGGCAAATTCACATTATGTAAAAATCACTTTATGTAAAGGCCTGGCATATCATCCACTTATATAAACCAAGAACTTTCTGTAATATGTGCCAGGCATTGTGGTAAATAAAGTTCATCTCTGTCTTTCAAGACACAATTTACTGACTTCTATCACTTTTCTAAATCTATTCTATTTTCTATTCCAAATCATTTTTGTCTCATTTCTTGAACAATCTATGCAATTCTCCCTCTAAACTGATCTGACCCTTCCTCCTCCCAGAAAAGGGATCTGGGAAGTATGTCCTCTTGAATACAAATTGCTCCTGAATGAATCTCTTTTTCTCACCTTCTTTCTCCCCCACTCTTATCAATACTGCCCAGACTATTGCTAAAAGAATCTCATAAATAGAAAAGACTAGGAAATGAACTAGTCCAAAATCTAGATGGGAATGACTGATTCCCCTTTGTAACATACCTGACAAGTGGTCATCCAGCCCCTGCTTGAAGATTTATGATGAAAAGGACCCACTACCTAAGGAAATGTCCTTAGGTCCCTATTTTGGGACAGTTCTAATTTTTGTTAGAATTTGAATTCAACCAAAATCTATCTAACTTTCACTTACTTCTCTTAGTTCTGTTTACCAAGATCAAGAAAAACAAGTCTAATATCCCTTCCACATTTTAGGCTTTCAAATACTTGAAGAAAGCCATTATATTACATCCCCTCTACTTCCATTTACCACCAGCACTATTAAGTCTGCTCTTCTCCAGAGTAAACATCCCCACTCCCCGTAACTCATCTCTGTGATCCACAGATCTTTTATTAGTTTGACCAACCTGCAACTTATCAATATTCTTCCTCAGGGGTGTATATAGTGTTGAGGGAGGATTAGTATCTCTGGTGTAAGGACTGCTGAGCTGTTCTCAGGGCAGCTCATCCATCTTTAGTGTCTACCTTCATCCAACTCTGTAGCTGGGGCTCCAAGAAGCTATTGAATGGCCATACTCCAGTAAAACTGTCTTGGCAGATAGGCTAAATCAGGATGAAGGTAATCAACAAGCCTTAAGCCTATTGATGAGTTACGTTAGGGGGATATCTACCCCAAATCTGTGAAGACCTTCCCTGGCAGAATGGGCAGATGAAAACAATTTGTTTCAGAGGCCATGAAGGCAGCTGAAGCAGACCCAGTAGAGTGCTTAGAGCTTGATCAGACATAGAAAACCCCAGGATCTTCCATTGCATCCTGGGCCATCATTAGTCTTCTTGACTCTTGTTCTGCCAATGGACTTCAATGACTCAGAATATAACTTTGCCTCACTTAAATCTAATTCACACATGACATCATGCCATGATATCATTGGTTCTCTTCAAAAACAAAGGATGAACAACATTTTCCCTCAAATGAAGCACACAGAATTGGGTTGGCAATTCCTGTTTTTTTGTGTCCTTTAGACCCAGTCACATCGTGTGATTGTTGCTATAACATTATCATATAGATATAGAATATATCACATTGTCAAGAACTTAATCATAGATGTTAGAGCTGGAAGGGTGTTATCAGGTTATTTATACTACCATCCTCTCTTTATGAACAAATAATAACTAATGTTTTCAAGATGCTTTACAAATATTATCCCATTTGAGTCTCACAACAATCCTGGGAGGTAATGACTATTATTTATCCCCATTTCAAATATCATGAAACTGAGGCATTTGGTGATGATAAAGACAGAGGTTAAGTGTCTTGCCTACATTTACACAGCTATTAAATATTTGGGTTGGAATTTAAATTCAAGTATTCCTGACTAGAATTCCAGCACTCTAACCATTGTACTTCCTAACTGACTAAAATATGATCCAGATTCCTAACTAATAACCAAACTCAAAAATACACGTTTCCAAAATCATTCTATAACTAAGTCATGTGGAGACAAGATCCTATACCCCATAGAAGTTCTGTACGTCATAGAAGGGTTCTTAATTATGTTTTTGTGTTATAGAACTCTTTGCCAGTCTGGTAAAGCCTATGGGACTCTTTCTCAGAAAAATGTTTTTGAAAACATAGAATTATAAAGAAAACCAGTTATGTTAGAATACAGTTATCAATTTTTTTAAATCACAGATCTATGAAATCTATAGTGTAGGACCCTTGGGGGTCTATGTCTTTCAAGTTAAGAATTTCTACTATTACAAAAAGACTCATGAGAAACATTGAGTTGCAATTTAGTTCAGAAACATTGCTGCTTCAGCTAGGAAAGATAACCAAGTCTCATATCTGGTATCCATTTTCCAAGAAGAGCCATGTTAGAATTTCAAGTCCTTCCCAGCAATGGCATCCAGTTTCAAGTGATTTTTCTAAGAATCAAACCTTCTTTCTCTGATTTCATTACTCTTTGCAAATGCATTCAACTCTCAAAGATGACTCAGGGCAAATATTTAACTTCATGTGCTTTCCTTTGCCCCCAACTCACTTTTGATATGCCAGAATACAGGAATTTGGGATCACAAATTTCAAGTTAGAAAAGAACTTGAAAGTTATCATTTTTAGCTGTTCCCAACTTTTCTTAGTTCCATATATGTACTCTAGACTTTCAGTAAACCTCCCTGTAGCTAGTCAACCCATATTTATTAAAGAACTACTCTATGTCAGGCCTTGTGCTAAGAACAGAATTTACTAAGGAAAGCAAAAGATAAAGCCTGCCTGTAAGGGGCTTGCAATCTCTGGAGATTTCCTATATTCCTTATTGAACAAGAAAGGAAGTAAATTCTATCTGACTACACATATGTGCATAGGAAATAAAATAGATTAACTAATTCCATAGGATAAAGATCATTATTTTAAAAATATATCCCAAACCCCGTTGAAAAGCTCTTCCCCAAGGTACAAGTTGGGAACTCCTGATGTATTATAATCCCCTCATTTTACAGATGAGGAGACTAAGTGTTTAAGTAATTTGATCTAGTCTAGAATTTCAAACCCCTTATAAACCCAATGATCTTAAATAGTTTATTGTGGCCTATTTTAAATCTGCTGCTCACCCACATTATATTAATACCATAAATTTGTAAAGATATTTACTTTTAAAACATGCTTTCATGAACATTTTCTCAATTGATCACTCAATTAAACTGTGAGGTAGGCAAGGTAGGCATCCATTTCATAGACAAGCAAAAACTAAAATAATTTGCCAAGGATATCTAACTGATAGATCTGAGATTCAAACCCAGATCTTGTGATTTCAAGTCTAGCATTTTTTATATTATCTCATAACTCTCTAAACCTTAAAAATATGAATTTTGAATTATGTGCCGGTGTAAGATTAGCCATGCCAAAGAGGGTCTCTCTATTTATGTGGATAATTGAGAGTTAACTACACTTTGGAACTGTTCTTATGCCTGCAGCAATTTCGTCTCCCTTTCTTCCCCAGGGTATCATCCATACACACATACATATACCCTTCACCATTCGTTCCCCCCACCCCTTCCCTTTGTCCCCCAGCATATCAACCAACCCACTTCTCCTGCTCCTGGGCACATTTCCCATCCTGGAGCATCCCGGCTTTCCTCTCAGCTCAGCTAATTATCCTTTTAACTTGCGTTGGCTTATTTTTATAGTGAGATCTGCCGGTTTATTTTTATCTACCTCTCCATAATGGTCTCAGGCCGTTATTCAGGAAGCCCCCGGCACTGTGCTGTTCCCCCAATTTACAATTGCAATTATGATCTCCGACAGAAACAAATGCAGCTGGCGTCAATTTTAAGCAATATTTTGATCATAATAATTAAAAAAGTAACTTATGGCATGCACACATTAGATAAATTAATGTAATTCCAAGCCCCTGTAAAAAGGCATTCGAAAGAGAGGAGAATGAAGAAGGAAATGTCGTTCCTGAACTCTTTGGGAGCCTTTGGAATCCATCTCAGGCTCTGTGGTTGGTCCCTCCACACACAAATTAACTTTCACATTGAGTTTAATATCTGTGTGTCCTTCAAGTTGAATGCTCCCCCTTCCCCCGCCCCAGCCCCATCTGAAATTGCTGGTTATTAAGGTATTTGGGTGTAAACAAGCACATTTCACTTGTCATTGCTCAGCTCCTATTCTGCTGGCATCCGGACAGGCAGCTGAAAGGTTCTTAGCATCATTTTACTTCAATTGCATAGTGCTGTCAGGATATCCCAAATTGCAGTCAAAAGAGCACAAAGTTGGGGTTTTTAAGACTTCCCTGCACCATCCCCCTCATTCCTATCTCACTTCCCAGGCAAGCCTCCTTTCCCCTCAGAGAAGACCTCTCTATTTAGAAGCAGCAAAATGACAACATGTATAGAATACTAGATTTGGAATCAAGAAGACCTGAGTTCAAACTTTGCCTCAGACAACTTACTGTGTGACTCTGAACAAAGTCACTAACCTCTCTCATCCTCAGATGCTTTTTCTACAAAATGGGGATAGGAATAAGGTTCACCTCACAGGGTTGCTATGAGAATCAAATGAGAAAATATATGTCAAGTGCTTTGCAAACCTCAAAAGTGCTAAATCAATGTGAGCTATTATTAGCCTGCCAGACACATTCCCAGAAGAACAAACCATCAAACAAAAAGTGTCATAGGAAGTGTTCAAGTAAAAGCTGGATGATCGATCACCTGTCAGGAATGTTACAGAAGGGGAACCCTGGTACTGAATGGAAAAGGGATTCAGCAGAAGGAACCCCAGATGTGGAGAATGAGGATGTGGGTTCAAATTCTGGCTCCACCATTTACTGCTTGTTTGATTTTGGGCAAGCCCCTTCTACCCTTTGGATCTCAGTTTCTTCATCTGTAAAATGGGGGATTATATAAAGATGACCTCTAAAATCCCTTCTATGATTTGAATCTATTGATTCATCACTTGGACTTCAAGCAAGCTGAAAGCAGCTCAAACTATTTCTAGAGAGCAGATAGTTAAATTTTTGGTGCAAGAATTCACACTCTGAAATCTGCAAATACTACTAATTAGGACTTAATTTCTGTTTTATTAAATTTCTAAGCTTAAAATGCTGGACAAAATATATACAAATTAAATGTAAAAATGTATTGCATATACATCTTCTCCCAGAGATCTAGTTGTTAAACAGTGGCAAGGACATTGCTGTTCTAAATGTGATGAACATGGATAATCAAAACTACTGAGAAATTGAGATGATTCCTCACTCCGCAGAACAACATAGGACAACATTGGCCTAAGCAAACTAAAGTCAATTCCCTTCCATTTTTCTCTCTTGATAGGAAGACTGAATTTAAAACAAAAAGCAATTTTTCTGATGCTGGTGATTGCCAGACTAGCTCCATTGTTCTGTGGGTCACTGAGGGGAATTTGGAAGGTTAAAAATTTAGTGCAACTTTCACACCCATGATGGTTCTGGGTTCTACTTCCCTTCTAGTCTCTTGTTAGGGTTGTGAAGGCCCATGATAGGTTTTCTCCTTGGGAAATGAGCCACAGAGAATTAGTGTGTGACTGTGGCTATGTATGTGTATGTGTTTGTCCTAGAAGAGAGGAGAAATACCCTGAGGCATTTTTATTGGTCTTTTCTGTCCTGAGATTGTTCAGGTGAAATGAAAACAAAACCTAAACTGAGTCAAATGAATTGTCTGTAATAATATTGGGTCATAGATTTGGCTGATTGATGGATGTTTATAGAGCAACCTGATAGGTATCATAATACTTAGAGATGGAAGAGCTATGTTCAAATCTTGCTTCAGATGGTTAATTAGAATGCTAGATAAGAAAGTGAATTAGGGGCATCGAGGTGAATAGAGCACCAGCCCTGAAGTCAGGAAAACTTGAGTTCAAATTTGACGTCAGACATTTAACATTTCCTAGCTATGACCCTGGGTACTAGTCACTTAACGCCAATTGCTTCAGGAAAAGAAAAAAAAAAAGTGAGTTTATGTAAATAATTTAAAATAGTTGGGAGTCTACCTGCCAAGACAAGGTCAGGAATTATATGAACACAATTACAAAATACTTTTCAAACAAATAAAATCAGATCTAATCAGTTGGGAAAATATCCAAGTGCTCATGGGTAGGCCGAGCTAATATAATAAAAAGGACAATTTTACCTAAATTAATCTGCTTATTCAGTGCCATACCAATTAAACTTCCAAGAAATTATATCACAAAACTAGAAAAAATAATAACAAAGTTCATCTGGAAGAACAAAAGAGCAAAAATTTCAAGGGAATTAATGGAAAAAATGAAAATGAAAGTGACCTAGTTGTACCAGACCTAAAACTATATTATAAAGCTGCAGTCATCAAAACTATTTTGGTACTGGTTAAGAAATAGAATCATCGATCAGTGGAATAGGTTAGCTTCACAAGATACAATAGTCAATGACATAGTAATTTAGTATTTGATAAATCCAAAGTCCTCAGCTCTTCTGGGATAAGAATTCACTATCTGACAAAAATTTCTGGGAAAAAAGAAAGTGAATTTAGAAAAATTAATCTGGCATCATTTTGGGATTATTAAATGGGAGAGAAATTAGAAGCAAATAGAGCAATTAGGAAGTGATTGTAGTAAAGCAAGTATGCAGCAATGGGGGTCTAGACAAGGGTGAGTCTGAATTCATGAATAAATCACTTGTTTTCTCAGAGCCTTAGTTTCTGCTCCTATGGGGTTATTGTAAGAATTATTCTCTTATAGGGTTGTAAGAAAAGTCATTCAATAAGCATTTATTAAGTGCCAACTATGTTCTGGCATTATGCTAAGTCACTGCCCTCAAAGAGCTTACAGTCTAATGGAGGACACAACATGCAAACAACTGTGTACAAACAAACTATATACAGAATAAGTAAGAAATAATCAATAGACAGAAGACATGAAAATGAATTGATGTCAGGAAACTCTTCCTATAGAGGGTAGAATTTTAGCTAGGAGCTTTAGAAGAAAGTCAAGTAAACCAGAAGGTAGAAATGAGGAAGGAGAACATTCCAAGAATGAGAAACAGATAAAGAAAATACCTAGAATCAGGAAACAGAGAGTCTAGTTCAAGGAACAGGAAGGAGGGCCCTGACACTGTATCATGGAGTATGTGGGATGGAGGTATAGGTGGTGTAAGATGTAAGGACACTACAAAGGTAGGAAATGGCTAGGTTAGGAAGAGCTTTGAAGACTTGAAACTTCACCATTTACTCAATTTTTGATATTCTGTAGCTTCTCAACTCCCTCGGTTGTCTCTTCCCTATTATTGGAGGGCTGGAAAGTGGAGCAATAAAGTCCCTCCTAAAGCTTTCTTTAAAAAAAAAAAAAATATTTTATTTTTAATTTATGAACTAAAAGAAGCGTTTCCATAACACAGTATAATAAAAAGATGATTGCATATGAAACTGCAAATCTATTATGTGCAACTTGCTATTCCTTTTAAATATTTAATAAAATTATCATGTAAATTTCTTTTTTTTTCTTCCTTCCCCCTACCTCCTCCCCACCTTAGAAATGGCTACCATTAGACACAAATAATATATAAGTAAAATTAGTCTACTCATACTTCTATTTATCAATTCTTTTCTGGATATAGATAGCATCTTTTTTCATATGTCCTTTATAATTAATTTGGGTACTAATTTATGGGATGAGTAAGATCCCAGGAACAAAATCAGGTCCTTGGTAGCTAGCCATAGGAAGAGGCAATGACCAGAAAGGCCTTCATTGAATTTAAGTGGGCCTTTATTGCTGTGGGTCCTAGTCAAAATCCCACAGTTACTGCATGTTATTGCTCTCTGAGGCAAGCAGAAAGGGGACTTAACAAAATTATCTTATCTTTAAGTGTGTGCCTTTGTTGTCCTTAACTGGGCCTTTAGTGCAGTGGGCCTTTGTTAAATTTCTTACATTCCTTACATTGACAAAATTATCATGATCCCACAATTATTATATCCAACCACAAGACAAAGCTATAGATGCTAACCCTGAGGTTATTTTTCCTCTATAAAAGAACCTACTTGTACCCTTCTTTTGGCTAAATTTAGTCCACCTTATGGCATCAGATTATTACTTCCATCTTTCTTCTTGTTGATGGCCAATTCTTTAGGAGATTTGCCTGCTTACTAAGCTAGTTCATCAGGAATTTGACTGCCTTATACATCAGGTCATTACTCCCATTTTTCTCTTTGTTGGTGGTTCTTTAGGAGTTCTGCCCATCTCATGACAACACAAGTTCTCTAGGAACTTAGCCTTCCTTATGGCATCAGGGCATTCCTCTCATTTTTCTCCTTGTTGATAGAAAATTCATTAGGAGCTTTGCCCCACTTTATGTCATCTTCCCCCTTGTTAATCACTAATACCCTTTTGGAACTTAGCCTGCTGCCAACAGCAAAATAAAATCTTCTTGATTTGGAGATGGTCTAAGCCTATAAATTCTTTTGAGATACCTCATGACACTGACCTGAAAGTCCAATGTATTTTTCAGTTTCAACTCCCACAACCTATCATTTATAATATCTTTCCTTTTCCTTAAGCTTTCCTTTATAGAGGGCTCAGAACTTTTGGAACCTTTCAAGTAACCCTTCATTTTCCATCAACAGCTATTCTTAACTTAAGAACATCATTGGTAGCATTCCCCTTTTTAGTTTTCTTTTATATATTGTCTTAATCTATTAGATTGTAAACTTCTTGAGGGCAAGGACTTCCTTTTGCTTTTCTTGTATCCCCAGTGTTTAGCACATGGCTGGCATGTAGCAAATGCTTAAGAACTGTTTATTGAATTGAATTATATTTGATCTTGGAGATGATAGAAAGTCACTGGAATCCTAGGAAAGATCGACATGGTAAGACCTGCAGCTTTAGAAAAATCTCTTTAATGGCTAAATGGACTGGAATAAAAAGAGACTTGTGGCAGGCAGACCAACCAGCATGCTATTTCAATAATTCAGCAATGATGAGATGAGGGACTGTAGCATGGTGATGGTAATATCACAGAAGGGAATGTATTTAAGAGATGTTGCAAATGTGAAATCAGAAGACCTTGGCAACAGATTAAATATAGGAGTAGAGGAAAAGGGAGATAGTGAGGAGTTAAGCAGATACACAGGTTGTGACCCTGTGATGCCTTCAACAGTAATAGGAAAGTTAAGTAGAGGAGAGGATTTGGAGGGGAAAGTGATGAGCTTATTTTTGGAGATGTTGAATTTAAGATATCTATGAGATGTCCCAACTGGATAAATACATTTGAGAGGAGATGATATTTAAATCCAGGGAAGCTGATGAGATCCCTAAATGAAAGCAATAGAGAGAAAAGAAGAGAGCTCAAGAGTCCATGCATGATTAGTGAGCATGATTTGAATGATGATCCAGCAAAGACTGAGAAGGAGCAGTCAGATCATTAGAAGAAAAATCAGGAGTTCTGGACATTAGAAGTGTCCTGAAAACTTAAAGAAAAGAGAAAATCAAGGAGGAACTGATCAAGAGATTAAGAAAAGGGTACTGGATTTGACAACATTGCAGAGAACAGCTTCAGGTGAATAATGAGATCAGAGATCAGATTATAAAGAGCTAAGGCCTTCTCAAGGAATCTAGCCACAAATGGCAAGAGACATATGGAATGTGGATAAATCAAGTAAAGGGTTTTTGAGCATATGGTAGACCCAGATGTGTTTGCAAATAGAAATATTGAAGATAATAAACAAGAAAATGGAGATGATAGAAGGGACAATCTATTGATAAAGTGGGATAGGATGGGATCACTTGTGCATGTAGAGGGGTTGACCATGGTAATGAAGGCTAATGCATTATTATTGTTGCTCATCTTTTGTTTTCAAAGAATATTGGTGACATCATAGGATGATGTCTTGATTCATGTATGAATTGTCATGCACAATAAGATGCACAAAGTCATTAGACTCTCTCTTTCTTCTAGTCAAAACCAGTGGGGAGGACAAAAGTCAGGATAACAGGCAATATTGTCCAGGATGCAGTGGATGATCTTTCCGTATAGAAGGAAGCAGTGGATGGTGGGAGTCATTCAAAGCTAAGGAAAATGTTTTTAAAGCTCAATATAAATGTGAATTATCATCATTTCAAGTATTTCCTTCTCTCATAATTATGATACAGACTTTAGGAAAGCTGGTATCACATCTGTATCTAAAGATTGGAACTCTCTCCCAAGCTGCAGTGGATTTTTGGAACATTTTGACCTAGATGATTCAAACTCAATATGCCCCAATCTTCTTGTGAGTAAGAACTGTGTCTCCTTTATCTTTACATCCTACTCTGTCTCTAGAGTGAGTGCTGAGCTCTACATAGCAAGTGGGTGCTGGATAAATATTTGTTAAACTGAATTCATTGCCTTTTCCTCAAACCAACTCCTCCTTCAAACCTTTCTGTTTTTATCAATGGCACTGTCAAGTTCTGAAATAAATCAAAGCCATAGGTTAAGGAATAAAGTGTCTTTAATTGATATAACAGTAGCAAACCTGTCATTGTGGAGTGTGGATTTCCCAACCAAAGACTTCCATGAAAAATTTTTATATGTTTAGGGAGATGACAGTATGAGATAGCAAAGGTAGCTCATGAGACCCCTGTGGCTTTTCTTAATCCAAATAAGGAAAACCTCCTCATTTTTACTGTTTTTCCCACTGTGCCATGAATTTCAATAGAATGGGATCCAGATATCAGGACCTGAGATCAAGCTCTAGTGAGGTTCCTTTACAAGGTAAAATCTCAGGGTTAAGGGAACTTAGAGTGTACTTCATCAAGAGTAAATTGCTTAAAAATAGCAGTGCAAATACATTACTAAAAATCTGACATTACTAGTGATGTAATAGGGCTCTTTTGTTCCCTGATCTTTGTGGGGGACCTAAGTCAGAAAACCCTGAATTTTCTGGCAATAGCCCACCACCCACCACCCTTAATTCACCTGGAGATTACTCTCTAGACCACACTCTCTAGACTACCACCCTTACTTCATAGAGAGATCGCTCCCTAGCCCTGGGCCATAGAAGACCAAATAAAATTGAACTCTGCTTCTCAATTTCCTGCTATTTTCCTACTCAGAATCTTAGCCCACTGAGAACTCTCAGTGTCACAATAAACCCTCTTTTGCCAATCTTAACTTGGAGATTGGGACTGCAAATTCTTTCGCAAAAACTGAGACTGGCCTGTTAGGTTTGGCAAAAGAGGGTTAAAGGAGTGGCAAATAATACTAAATTTGGTAATAACAAATTCTGTCCTTGTATATTAACAAATTTCTGCCAGTATTTTTATTCTTCCATGCTTATAATCTTAGAGTGAATTGTTTTTCATTCTTTCCTTTATACCTCATCTCTGAGCACTAGTTCCTGTGATGGAAGACTTTTTAAATATCTCTTGCATCATCTAAACATCTTTAAACATCTTTTCCCCCTCCTTTCCATTTAATTGATAGCATCACTACCTCAAGCTCAGAACTCCATCACTGCATGCCTGAATTACAACCTGCTAATTGTTCTCCCTGCTTCTAGTTTCTCTCCCAACTAATCCATCTTGTACCTGGAAACCAGATCAATCTTTCTAAAGTCTACATGATGACTTGCCAGTTTCCTCAAATTAGTCCAGCCTATCTTGTCTAGCTTTCAAGGACCTCCATTACTTGGCCCTCTTAAGTGTGTCTCAAAACTCTTCTCCTATTTCTTCTCAAATAGCCCCTCAACCTCACCGGGAAAGTAAAGCCAGAATTCTTTGTCCCATAAAAATTCATTAGCTGCCAGATCTTACACAAGTCAGATTTCCTTACTGGCAAATAGACATAATAATAGCACCTATCAACTGGGTTGTGGTTAGGATCAAATGAGTTAACACGTTTAAGGTATTTTAAGTGCTTTTCAAACCTTAAAGAGCTATATAAATGCTAGCTATTAGCTATTATTATTCATTTCTTATTCATTCTTAATCATCTTCCCACCCAGGAGAAACTTCCCCCTCCTCCGCTTCCACCTCCGTTTGGTGACAGTCTCTCTCTGACTACTATATCTGGAAAAGACCCAACCTATCTCTGCTTCACTCCCAACAACACTTCGGTTGTACTTAAGTACCCTTTCTTCTCCCAGCCACACTCTATTTTTACTATATAGTATGTTAATCTAGTCGCCCTATAGCTTTACAGCCCTATTTTTGCCTTCTTCAATCATTTTTCAGTTGTCTGATTCTTCAAGACCCTATTTAAGGTTTTGTTGGCAAAGATACTTGGCTGGTTTGCCATTCTCCAGCTCATTTTACAGATGAGGAAACTGAGGTAAACAGGATTAAATGACTTCTCCCGGGCCACAGAGATAATAAGAGCCTGAGGCTGGATTTGAACTAACAAAAATTACTTCTTTAAGGAAGACCCAGTTCTTTATTTCTGGTGCCCCCTCCACCCTATTTACCATTCCCTAACTTTCTACATCAAAAGGCCCTTTCTGAACACAGATCTCTTTGTGTGTTCTCTCTCCCAATAGAATCCAAGCTCCTTAAGGCCTGGAGCTTTCTTTGTTTTTCTTATTTGTATCTCTGGGGTTTAGCAAAATTCATGGCTATATTTTTGTTTTTATTCATTCCTATCTCATGGCCTCCACCAAAGAACTCCCAGCCCTCTCTCCTATCTATTCCCATCCTCACTGACCTTCAAAGTCTAGCTCAAGATCCTCCCTTCTCCAGCAATCTCTGCTCATCTACTCCAATATTCTCTGATCTTACAGAATCTTAGCATTGAAATGAACCACCATAAAGCTACCTAGTTCTACTTCCTACCAAGTATAAGGATGGGTATTTTCACCATGTGTTCAAATCTCTATTTCCAGGGACTTCATTACCTCCAAAGGCAGCTTTTTCTTTTTCTTTTCTTTCTTTTTTTTTTAATTTTTTTTAACTTTCTTTTAGCTTTTTCAATATTAGAAATATGCCTCCTTAAAATTTCCATCCCTCTGAAAATATAGAACAAAGTCAATCCCTCTTCCTTGTTATAATAGCATTTATGTAGTGCTTTAAGGCTTTGCAAAGTGATTTACATATGTAAATTACATATTTACATGTGTATCTCATCTGGTCTTCACTACATTTCTGGAAGGTAGGTATTATTATTATCCCAATCTTCCAGATATGGAAACAGACTGAGAAGTTAAGGGATTTGATCAGGATAACACAGCTAAAGATATGTTTGAGATCCTGATGTAATGAAAAAGAACTTGTTAGCTGCTATTGCTATGATTACATTTATTTTGGGCTTTTAAGGGTTTAACACACTTTACTGATAGTATCTCATCAGATATTTTTAAATCACCCTGTGAAATAGGTAGCATGGGTACTATTAAGTCCCATTTTGCAGATAAGGGAATTGAGGGTCAGAGAATAGTGTTTTGCCCAAGATCAATCACATAGTAAGTATCAGGGCTAGAATCTGAACCCAGGTCATGTGACGCAGAGTCCAAGACTGTCCACTACACAGAGCTGCCTCAGGAGGGAAGGACCAACTCCCACAAGAGCTTTCCAATTCCTCCACGGTCTTTTGCCTCGCTCTTTCCTTTGACCTCAGTCCTAAACATTTTTTTGTGTGTGCCACAAAAATCAGGCAACAGCGTCTCCTTTGTACAGCTAAGTCAGTGAGCTCAAGGGATGGCAATGAACTAGTTTTTGAATCCACAGGCAAAGAACAGATTGAGGAAGGTTGTAAAGGGTTTAGAAAGGTGGGATTTCAAGGGTGGGCCACTCAGCCTGAAAAATGACTGACTCGCCTGTGTCCTACTCCGAAGAGGAACTTTTTTAAAACAAAATTTCTTTATTCCCAAGTGTCCCCAGAATATGAAGAAAATAAAACCAGTCAGCTGAATCCCAGAGCTGATCTCCCAGAAGGGAGACTCTGAGATCCTAATTGCTTCAAGGGTTATATGTCCTTCATGTTGTTGTGCAGCATCCACAAACTTTCAGGGATCTGCTCTCTTGACTTTGTCCACTATGCTGTGGAAGAAATTTCACTACAAATTCATCCCCTCCCAGTTGTGTGGGACAGGTACTAGACCCCCTTCCCCAAATTAAAAAATCAGAAACACCTGGGAGCCATTCCAACTCCGGCCATGTGCTCATGGAATCTGGCCAGCTTCAGGCTTGTCAGGGATTTTAAAAGCAGAAGACCCGAGCTTTTTCATTGGATAAACTAAAAGGATATAACCGTCCTTGACCAACATCACCAATGTTGCCTACTTCTTACAGGTCACATCACTTCCTGTAACTTTTTGTCACTTCCAGTAACTTAACGTCTGAAGGGTCTGACCTGTTAGAGATCATGTGACTTCCCAAGGTCCTTCTTGGACCCAGAGTTCAAGACCTCATCTAGGAATTGTGAGTCTCAAATGGAGAAAACTTCATCCAAATAGTCCCATTCACTCCTTTCCTCATTCTTCTCCTTTTCCTTTTCCTTTTCCTTCCCTTTCTAGTAATAGCCAAAGTAAATTTTAGACCATTTTTTTTTTAATCATCAGGGAAAGAGGTGAAATAAACAATAAAATAATAATAATAATACCTCAAATCTTAATACCTTCGTGCAGTATAGTTTACAAAGCCTTCTCACAACTGTAGCAGATAGGTAGCCAACATTTGGATTGAAAATTCTGGGACTCCGGGAGTTGGTATGGCTTATTGCCCATGGGCACACAGCTGCTATTCAGTGATGAGGCTAGAATTTTAAGTCTTTTGATTCCAAAAAACATGCTTTTTCTATACAACACATTCTGCTCCTGAAAGCAACAAATGCCATACACTATTCAGTCATGATCCTCATCGTCAAATGTTCTAAATCCAACTAAACCTAGCCTTCATTTTCTGTGTGGTCCTGAATGAATCTTTTCAGTTAGTTCAACCTCAGTTTCCTCCTCTGGGAATCATAAGCGTCATCTGCCTCAAGTTTGTTAGGGAAAGGGCAGACATGTTTGGTATTGATTATTTCATTCAATCACAAATGGAAACCCAGTCCACTAAACTGTACCTAAGGATCCCTGCAGCTGTCTATTGACTTAGAAAATCATGTTAATATTATCTACATTTTGTTGCATTTTTAAAATGTTATTAAACAATTACATTTTAATCTAATTCTGGTTGCAGTGAGACTGCTAAAACCCTAGGGCCATGGGTCTGACACTTCTGATATAGAAGGCTCCTTTATCAATTTACTTAGTTACTTACTTCATTGACTTTGAGAATAGTCTAGGGAACTGAGTGGTTAAATGACTTGTACAGGGTTACACAGTGTCCATAGGGCAGCTAGGTAGTACACTGGATAAAATGCCAGACCTGGAGTTAGGAAGGGTAGGTCCTGGGTGGCTGGATGGATGTTGACAAAGGAAACCTGATTAAATAAGATTATAATGCTCCCTGAGGCAAGCAGGGAAAGGCACTGATAAGATCTGCGGAGCCTTATAGTCTTCTCCCCATACATACCTCTAGGGATCTTTGGAAACCTTGCTATATCCAATCAGAAAGCCAAATTATGATGTCAAACTCCCAATGCTAAATTTCCCCTAAAAAATCTGCTCTTGACCTACACCATCTTTGCTAAAATCTTTTTTTAGCCCACCATGACAACCTGCCTCATGGTATCTAATTGTTATAGCTAACTCTTTTAGGGTACTAAATTCCTTTTAGGGCTAACCTACCAGTTAATGGTAAAATATATTTCTCTTGCTAACTTCGTTTGAGGTTAGTCTGCTAAATCCCTTTTAGGATTTAGCCTGTCAATCAGTGGCATACTTCTACCTACTGAAATATTCCCTTTTTCTTGGATAATTGTGAGTCCCACTAGGAAACTTGTCTTTTCCCTTGTTAACAGTCTAAAAACACTCTCCTTGCTAACTATCTGCTATCCCAGATGTATTTCATATTTACCACTCCTGGTGTCTATTTTACCTTTTCCTTTTGTCCATAACCTCTTGTAAATAACCTTTTGACAAAAAGAACACCTTTGTGAATTCTTCACATATACCCTGGGCCTTGTGCCTCAAATTTTGAACTTAGGAATTACTACTCCAACCCCATTATTTGATGCCAAACTCATTAGGTAGACCTGAGTTCATATTTGACCTCAGACTATATGACCCAAGACAAGTCATTTTATTTTGTTTGCCTCAGTTTTTCACCTAAACGAGCTGGAGAAGGAAACTGGCAAACCATTCCAGTATCTTTGCCAAGAAAACCCCAAATGGGGTTACAGAGAGTCAGACACAATTGAACAACACATGATAAGTAGGTGTTAAACTCAAGTCCTTGCTGGCTCTTAGACATACCTTCTACTATACTATGTCTTTCATTTCAATGGCTAATGCTAAGGAAATAATTTCCAAATTTTTGAAATGTGAATTAAATATTGTTATAATTACTATTTGTGAGGAGGCTGAGCTGAGACATGGTGGGACAGCTGAGACAGATAAATCAGCCAATAAATAGGCATTTATTAAGTGTCTATACTCTTCTGGAGGCTGAGAATGAAAAGATATAAATAATACTTCTTGTCCTTCAGAAGCTTACATTCTATCAAATGATTATAGACTGAGAAAGTGCAATCCTGGCTTTCTTTGCCATTGACATAACCTGTAAAATTTTGATAGTTTATTTTTGTCTGTCTTATTTTAAGCCAAAGGAATATTTCTTAACTCAGAGTTCCTATATTAATATCTCATCCCCACCTTCTTAGAAAAGTTATAATCATAATAAGTCAAATAGGGCTTTACCCCCAAGAAGCAAAAACAGGGGGTAGATACTTCATTCACATGGTATTACTGCCCCCTGGCCTTCCCTCACACTGAACTGTCAGCCCACTTTGTCATATGTGAGAATCATCTGACCACCAGTGCCCTTGAGGGGATTAGTAGAGAACTTCCCCTCCTTCTCTTTCTCCCCACCCCTACCACCTCCCTTCCACTTCCCATTTTCATCTAGACTAATACTGCAATTGGATTATTCTCCTAGCTACTGAAACAACCCATGAGTCCTCCTCTACCAATTCAAATATTTTTGTCCCCAGGTAAAAATATCCCTTGTTCTAGCTTTGGTCCTAAACTCAGAATCCCTATTCCCCTGCAGAGATCTAAAGAATGGGGTGATTCAATCGCTGCTTCTGGGAATGAGCTACCAGATCAAATAAGGAAGGAGTGGGCCATTCAGGGGCCAGGGCAATGTACAATTGGTCATGACCAGGCAGTTTTATGAGTTAGGAAGAAATCTGAGCATCTAAAGGACTCCTGACAGAAATTTGTCAACTCTTCATTCTCCACATGCAAATGATTCACTTTTTGCCTTTGCCCAGGGCAAACCTGTCATCTTTTTGTTATTACCAACTCTTCTCCTTATTTACATCCTTTGTTGACATGATCAATAGCTCCATTTCTGTTCACTCTCTTTTTCTGGTTTTTGGGTTTTAAGTTGTTTTGGGTTTTTTTGATCTATGATTTTGTTGTTCCAGGGAACTCCCTCAACCAATGCAAATATAGATAATATTTATATAGTGCTTTAAATTTTGCAAAACACTTTTCATGTTTTATCTCACTTTTGACTTATAACAATTCTGTGAAGTAGATGCTATAGAAGGAAACTGAGAGGTAAATGACTTATCTAGGGTGACAAGGCTAGTAGTTTGAGGAGCGTTTGAATTCCCATCTTCCTAACTCTATTGCCCTTCAGTTGTCCAAGTAGCAGTCTTTTGACACTTATAGTGTTACTATCACCACACAGCCCATGTGTCAGAGGTTTGATTTGAGCCCTAATCATCCTCACTCTGGCCTCAATTTCCTGTCCATTTCACCACAATGCTGCTTGCTCTCCTAAACATTTTTAAAATAAAATAAAATAACTTAATTATACCCAATAAATAATGTAAATAATGAAAACAGAAAGACTACAAGAAGAGCCAAAGGGAGGAGGTTGGTGCTCTTAATCTGTCTGAGAATAGTAGCAGCACAAAATGAGGGAGCTTAAAGGGAAGGTTGAAGAGATCAAGGATGTTCATTTTTAGAACATTCAAACATGAAGGACCAAAACACAATCCAAAGCCAAACTGAAATGTATTTGGAATATTCACCCCACTGATTGTTATAGATGATGGAAAGCTAACTCTGTGATTAAATATAACTTCCCCAGGTCCATCCCCAATGGAAAAGGATCATCAGTGTGAAGAGGAAAGAACCACACCTGATCAGAAAAGTATGATCCTAAGAAAGTTGGACAGGATAACAAGGAGAAAGAATAGCAGTCAAAAGTTTTAGGCCTGGGAAGGACTTTGGATATTATCTAATCTAATCCTTTCATGTAACAAGTCATGAAACTAAGGTCTACATGACTTATCTAAAGTAAGACAACAAATGCCAGAGTTCTATCTTGAAATCACACTTTTTTTTTCTTTTTTAAAAAAGTCTCTCAATTGACTGAAATGTACAGAGAATATGGTACAGTACAGAGAATATCCCCTCTTTACTTTCTACCAAACCATTTCAGGTGATAGAGCAAATGCAGTTTAAAAAAAAAATAGTCACAATGTCAAATACTGAAGCTAAAACTTAAGTACATTGGTCACATACTAAGAGGATGGTACTGATGAAATGAACGGACTTCAGCAAAATACCATGTCCCTGGCAGTAACCCAGTATCTGAGTAGACCACAGTAAAGAGCAAGTTGACCCTGTGGAGTTGTCTCATACAGACAGAGCTATCCTGTATTGACGCCCACAGTTACAGTATACCGATTGGAGGTTAAGCTAGAGGTGTCAACTCTTTATTTCTTCCTGGAATAATGCTTTTATTTATTTATTTTTTAAATAATAGCTTTTTATTTTCAAAATACATGCAAAGAATTTTCAACTTTTACCACTGCAAAAACTTGTGTTCCAAATTTTTCTCCCTCACTTCCCCCCCCACCTTCTTGCCTAGACAGCAAACAATCTAACATATGTTAAATTTGTGAAATTCGTCTATACATATTTTCACATTTATCATGCTACATACACACACACACACACACACACATCAGATGAAAAAGGGAAAAAAATGAGAAAGAAAAAAAAGTAAATAAACCACAACAAAAAAGATGAAAATCCTATGTTGTGATCCACATTCAATCCCCACTCCTCTCTCTGGATACAGATGGTTCTCTCTATCACAAGGCTATTGGAACTGGCCTGAATCACTTCATTGCTGAAAAAAGCCAAGCCCATTAGAGTTGATCATCACATCACCTTATTGTTGCTGGGTACAATAATACAATCATTTTAAATATATTTCTATATTAGTCATGTTGTGAAAGAAAAATCAGAACAAAAGGGGAAAACCATGAGAAAATAAAAGTAAGTAAAAAAACAAACAAAAAAGCTATCATTTTCATTTTTAAACATGAGGAAAATGAGACAGGCAATTAAGTGACTGGCCTAGGGTCATATAACTAGCAAATACCTAAAGCTAGATTTGAACTCAGGACTTCCTAAGTCCTGGCCCAGTGTTCCATCCATTGGACCATCAAGTTATCTATAGCAAATATAGAAGTTATAAAATATTCCCATCCCCAAACTTGGGGAGTAGAAGGGGATACATTTTCTCACTGTGTATCTCAAGGGAGAATGGGCCCAGACATAAAGTACAGTGTAATGATGTATACATTCAGGGAGCATGTAAACTAAAGGATATATAGCAACTCTTGGTCCTGGAAATCCTTTTTTCTTACCACGGGGTCCCCACTAAACTTGCTTTGAGATGAGGAGTTAGATTGTCTCTTTGCAGCATGGAGTATTTTGACTAATGGATCAATCTGGAGATGGGTGGGTCAAACAAGTCACTGGGGTACTACTTGGTTCCTCAGAAGACTCAGCAGCTGCTGCTGTTGACTCCATGTGGGAGGAGGGTCTTCTGGTATCTTTGATGGATTTTCTAATTTCACAAGTCACCTAGGCCCATCTCTCTCCAATACTTGGTTCACTAAAGGCAGGAAAGACTAAACAAGAGAGAAATAGAGGTGTTGAAATAGAGGTGTCATACAGTTGCAGGCAAGCTCCTGCAGTTTTTCTCCATTCAAATACTAACATTTAAGAGAATGAGGAGATTGTCCACTGGAACATTTTGTGTGGGCATTCAGTTCTGACTCAGCTTCTACTAAGTCATCAGCCCTTCCAGCTCTTCAGCCACTTAGAAGACCTAATCATCACACAGAATTAACCCCCAAGCCATCATGGCCAAACTTGGCTTCCCAAATTCCATGCGATTGACAGAAAATATTACACTTTTTTTCCATATAATCCACCAGGAAGGGCAAACACCAGTAGGCCCTAAGGACTATCTATAGTAACCTTAACTATCTAATCCCTTATTGCAAAAGCATTTCAGCCAAATCACGGAAGCCTGGAAGTCCTTACTCATAGTGTCCCAGCTCTGCAAAGAGAGGGAGATGCATTCTTATTTCTCTACTTCAGACCCAAGCTTGGTCATTATAATTACATAGCATTCAGTTGGGTTTTGAAAAATCATTCTTCTTTCACTTACATTGTTAATAATCACCATATGTATGTTTTCCTGGTTCTGGTTACTATTTTGCTGCACAATCCATGAATCTATATCTTTTCTTTCAAGCCCAGTGCTTTTGTGGGCCTGTACTATTTGCTGAACTTTTCAGGTAAGCATAGCTGGCATACAGCCCTGGACCCAATTCTTGGAAATGTCCCTAAATTCTAGCTGGGGATTGAGGGCAGGGGAACAAAGAAGTTTAAGAAGGAACCCTGGGCTACAAATTCATGCATATTCTTTGATCTAACAACACCACTACCAGGGATAAATACCAAAATAGATTAATTTTTTAAAAAAGAAAAATAACATATTCATAGTAGCCTTCTTCTGAAGACAAAAAAAAAAAAAAGGAAATTGAAGGGATGCTCATCAATTGGGGAATGGCTCAATAAAGTGTAGTATGTGTTTGCAATGGAATATTATTGTTTTATGGGAAAGGATGAGCAGGATGCTCTCAGGATTAAAAAAAAAACAAAAAACTGGAGAGTCCTCTATGAACTCAAGCAAGGTGAAATGTACTGTATACAAAATAATAGCAATGAGATGACCAGCTATAAATGACTGCTATTCTCAGCAATACAATTATCCACAACTACTCTGAAGGACTTACAATGAAAAAAGAGAAGGAACAAATACAGAATGAAGCATTCTTTCTTTCTCTTTCTCTCTCTTTCTTTTTTTTTTTAATACTTAATTTTTCTTGAAGGTTTTTATTTTTATTAGCATGAGAGATCTATATTTTCTTTCACAACTTGACTTTTATGGAAATGTTTTCACAAGTGGTTTCTTAATTGTGGATGAGATAAGGAAGAGGACCTAGAACTCAAAAAACATTTTAAGCAAATGTAAAAAAAACCCTTTGTTTTAAATGGAATTGGGGGAATTTTCAAATAAATAAATCAATTTTTTTTTTTTTTAAGAAGTTTAAGGGTTTAAGGGTTGGGAATGGAAAGGAAGTTGCTTGATCTTGAGTCCATTCCCTTCTGCCAGGGGCTGTAGTTATAGGAGTCAGACACTTGCTTCCATTCCAGCTACACCGCCCCTCATGCCTCACCTCTTTCCCTAGCTGGCAGCTGCTGTCTCTGACAGAGGAGATGATTGCCTTGTTTGCAGCACTTTGTTGGGAAAAATGTGGAGGAAGGTTAGATTTGCGGGAATCGGGACTGACAGGTTGTGATCAGTGTGCGCTCCATTGTTATCTTCTTCCTCCTCTCAGGCCAGCGGTCCTATTTCTCCTCACTCCCATTTCTATCTAGGCAGACACCTCCATTCAATCTCTCACTCAATCACTTTCACTTCTTTAGACTATCCCAACAGGAGCGCTGGAAGGGGTCTTAAAGACCAACTAATCCAATGGTTTTTCAATCTTTTTGGTCTCAGATCCTTTTACACTCTTGAAAAATATTAAAGACCATCCCTCTCAAGAGTTTTTCTTTTCTGTCCATCTGTATTTACCATATTCAAAATTAAAATGTCTTTGTTTTATAATGAAAATAGTTTTGAACTTGCAGACCCTCTAAAAAAGATTTTCTGATCCCAGGAATCTGCTCATCATATCTGAGAATCATGATCTAATTCAACCCTCCTATTTTTCATATCAGATCTTCAGAGGACAAATAATTAGTTCTCTATTTCCCCTCTCTGGTGTTCTAGCTTTGTGAAGCACTTTCCTGGAAACAATAGCATATGATTATCCCCATTTTACAGATGAAGAGACTGAGAATCTGAGAGATTCCATGATTTCTCTTTAGACACACATAAGTAGGTTGTAGAACTGGGGCTCAGAGTTCCTGACTCCAGACCAGCCTTCCCTATTGTCAGCAAGCTTCTTTACCTTCCTAACTAAACAATCTTTTTGTCCCTCCTCTTGCCTATGGGACTAAAAAGGCAGCCAGCTAGATGGCACAGGGATTAGTATGCTTGTTGGACTTGGAGTTAGGAAAACTCAAATTCAAATCCTTTCTTAAGCTTAAATCAGATACATATTATCTCATTTATAGCTAATAAACCTTAAAACTCTATGTGTTTTGTGACCCTATTTGGGGTTTTCTTGACTCCGTTGGTTTACATTTTTTCCCATTTTATTTTTTAGATGAGGAAATTCAGGAGTAACTGACTTGCTCAAGATCACAAAGCTAGTAAGTCTCTGAAGTCACATTTGAACTCAGGAAAGTGAGTTTTCCAGATTCCAAACCTAGGACTCTATCCGTTGTGCCACCTAACTGGCCTAAAATGTTATATAAATGCTAACTATTATTATTAAACTAAGCCCAACTAGAGTCCCTATATCCCCAGGAATTCACCTTCTCATCTTCTCCATAGATGAAGTATGATGATGCTCCAACCCACCAATTCAGGAAGTGTTTCAGGGTGTCTAATCTCCAGTCCTCCTCCTGCTGCTACAGATAACCCTTCACTCTCAGACCTTATATAGCCCTTTGTTTTGAACCTCATTAAAGTACTTATTATGGCTGACTATGTCATAGTTATCTGTACCTGTGTCTTCTCCCCGGAATGCCTGCAATGCTTGCCCTACCTCTCTTTGTATTTTGAATTGCTAATCATTTTTTAGGCTTTAAAACAATATGAGCTAATGGAAAGAAAGAGCCCAGACTTGTAGACATTTGTGAACTCAATTCAAATCCTGTTTTAGCATTTATTGTATGACTATGAGCAAATTACTCAATTCCTCTAAGCTCAGTTTCTTCTTCTTTAAAAGGGAGATAAGAATACTTTTATTCTCAACCTCACTTGGTTGTATAGAGAATCAAATGTGATAATGCATGTAAAGCTCTTTGCAAAATCTAAAGTATAATATAAATGCTAGCTATTATCATCATCATCATCATCATTTTATTATCACTTAAGGGCAGCTAGGTGGCACAATGGATGCCGTACTGGGCTTGGGATCTGGAAGGTTCATCTTCCAGAATTCAAATCTGCCCTCAGACACTTACTAGTTGTGTGACCCTAAGTAGGACATTTAACTTTGCTTGTCTCAGTTTCCTCACCTATAAAATGAGTTGGAGAAGGAAATGACAAACCCCTCTAGTGTTTTTGTCAAGAAAACTCCAAATGGGGTTTTGGAGAATCAGACAGTATTGAACAAGAAAATTTTTATTATTCACTCTCCTACTACTTCTCTGCCTTCCAGCATCTCTCCTATTGGTAATGACTTTCCCCCTCCAACCACACATAATATTTTGTTTTGCATTTCCCTGGCCTTTGGAAACCAAGAACAGTACAGATGGCAGCATACTTTGTGAGTACCCTGCAGTACATTCATTTATCATATAATACTATGTTATACAATTTGCATATGTGTTTTACCTTTCTATTAGGCTGTAAATTCTGTAAATATTTTTAAGAGAAGTTTCTCTGAACTTTAGATCTTTCACATAAAGTATGTGGCATACAGTAGGCACTTAATGAATGTTTGTGGAATAGAATTGTTGAATTTATCCTTAGTGGTGGGCCAGATGGGGGATGGGATTGGGGGAGAGCTAGGCAGGAGTGGGGGGGAGGGGGAGAGAAGCTAGCATCCTTTCTTAACCACCAGAAACCACCTTTCTCCATCTGACACAGTCCTTTAGAAAGATGCGGGTTTTTTCTACAGTGGAAGCTGAGAAGTTGGGAGGAAAATAGGGTTGTGTTCCAATAATACACAGAAATTAAACATCCAATATGCCATGTTCAGTGCCATTCAGACCAATCCATCTTCTCTAGGTTCTCTGATGGGATAGCTCTCCAGGAAGCCAACACTGTGATCTGGTTGTTAGCTGTGAGGTTATTTATCAGTCTCTTTGATGGAGAACAAATGTCTCCCTCCTTTATCCATCTCCCCCTCCCAGCCCCCACCCCATTTTCATTCTCCTGATCACACAAAGGGCTTCCACTCCACAGCTCTGGAAACCACTTCCCTGGAAGCAGACCCATGGAAGAAATTCAATGAAGATCTGCAGCTGGGGAAAAGATAATAGGAGATGCACTTTAAAGGGTTTCTAAAGACCCAGGCAGTATGCCCAAGAAAGGCCTCTCTTTGCTCTCTCTCTCACAGTCCAGGAGAGGGGAGGAAGCCATCCACACTTTTTCCCCTAAACACTTTGGGAGAGGGCTTCACCTTCACAGGAGTTTGGATTTAGAGCTAAAAGGACATACAGACCAGCCTATACATTGTCCCAACGTGTAACAACTCAGAGGTATTTGGAAACTGAGATTAGTGAGAATGGCAACAGATTTTGTGGGTGCACCAAAGCAAAGGAAGGGCCCCTGGAGCTGTGGCCACCTCCTGCTGTCCCCAAGGCTTCTACACTTTGTGGGTCTGTGATTGCTCAAATATGGGTCACAGGATGAACTTATCAGAGAAGTAAACAAACCAACAAACCTCCTTCTTAAGCATTCCAAAGTTAGATAAACATGATTTGGGGATTAACTTAATAAATGCTTGTTCCCTACCTTTTTTTTTTAAATAAATTTTGACTGATCAAAGGTCCCTTCCAACTATAAATTTATCATCTAAATTATGATCACAAGTTATTACTTGTGATCAGTGGATTGGAAAACTGGGAAGGAGTCCTAACCCTGAACCTTACTAATCTTGTAACCTGAAACAAATCACTTCATCTCTAATAACCTGGCTCTTCCTAACTTTAAAATCTTCTCACACATCTTCCCTCTGCATTTTCTGCAATCCAGTAGTACAGGACTCCTTTGCTCTTCCTCATGCAAGACACTCCATCTTCCAGCTCCAGGTATTTCCACTACTCTTCTCTCATTTGGAATTCTCTTCCTCCTCATCTCCACCTCCTAATTTCTCTGGCTTCCTTCAAGACTCAGCTGGGAGTCCTACCTTTGGCAAAAAGCTTTTTTTCAGTCTTTCTTCATCTTAGCACTTTCCCTCTGAGATGATTTCCAATGGATCCTGCCTATATTTTGTTTGGAAGTAGCTCTTTGCATGTTGTCTCCCTCATTAGGCTGTGAATTCCTTGAGAAGAGGGACTATTTTTACCTTTCTTTGTCTCCCCAAGACTTAGCACAGTGGCTGGCACATAGTAGGTACTTAATAAAGGTTGATTTCATTTGTCTTATTGACTCTCTGAGCCTCAGTTTCCTCATGTGAAGAATGAGGATGATAATACTTGTATCACAAATATGTAGAAAAAAAGTGTTTTCTAAACTTTAAAGTGTTCTAGCATATGTGAAATAGGTATCATTCTTCTCCCCATTTTACAGGTGATGAAATCAAGTCCCAGAAAACTAAGTAACTTGACAGGTGACAAAGAAACTCAAAAGAACTGAATGATATGACTGCGATCAGAACATTTATTAGATTTATAAGTTGAGGGGTCAGGTGATTCCCTTTAGCAACTTCAGTGTCCTGTGGGCATGAGGGAAGTTGGCTGTGTAACAGGCTTATATAATGGAGAGTTCCTAGGTGTCTGGCACATTGACTTATGTGGAGTTCCATTACTGGCAAGAATATGTGGGTTTACAGGATATCATTATTCACAACAATAGCAAGATTATATGATGATCAATTCTGATGGATGTGTCTCTCTTCAACAAAGAGATGATTCGAGCCAGTTCCAATGGCCTTGTGATAAAGAAAACCATCTGCAGAGAGGACTGTGGGAACTGAGTGTGGATCATAACATAGTATTTTTACTCTTTTTGTTGTTTGTTTGCATTTTGTTTTCTTTCTCATTTTTTTCCTTTTTGATCTGATTTTTCTTGTGCAACATGATTATTTGTGGAAATATGTATAGAAGAACTGCACATGTTTAACATAGATTGGATTACTTGCTGTCTAGGGAAGGGGGTGGGGACAAAGGAGGGAAAAATTTGGAACACAAGGTTTTGCAAAGAAGAATGTTAAAATTATCCATGCATATGTTTTGAAAATAAAAGGCTTTATAAAAAGGAATATGTGGGATCAACAGTAAACCTAGTAATCAGGTAATAAAAGGAACAAAGAACAAGTTTAAGGTACAAGGCTTGAACGTGTGGATTCAGAAAATGTCTGTTTGGATAAGAACCTATTTGAGAAAATGACATTTTAAGCTAAATCTTACATTCACTGAACAAATGTTGCCTCAGGGGTTAGAGACTGGTTCAACAATATGGGGTCAGTCTCACTCAGGTGTGATAGCTCAGCCCCCACACCTGCTCAGTGGTCACAGAGCTAATAGGTGCCAGAGTGAGAAGTAGTATTTCCACCCACTTTTATAAAGCTTCCCCAGCAGAGGCCCCAGGGCTTCTTGATTGGTCCAAGGGAGGAGAAGGATTCAGAATATGATAAGGAAGAAGGGATTGAGGTATCATTAACGGGGCAGAGAAATGCCCCTACAACTCCTTCCCTTCCTAGAACACTTCAAAGATCCATCTCCCTTTCTAATTGGGAAAAGCTAAACAACTAATTACTGCAAACTGGATCCTTTCATCTTTCATCTGGCTTAGAGTTGGCTTCTGAGCTGGTGAGGAATGTGAGGGGAGGGGTCACATGACCCTGGGTTTTCTACATCGATTAAGCTTAGGACTTCACAGGACTTAAAGCTAGAAGGGACTATAGAAATCATTTGATATAACGCCTTCATTTTTGTTAGCGGTGGAAGGGACCCTCAGAGACCATCTCACCTACCCATACCTGACCATACTCTCTGCAACATGCCTGACATGAAGTCATTCAGTGAGAGCTCAGCCTCCTAAGGCAGCTTCATTCTACTTTGAGACAACTATAATTGGAATAAAATCATTCCTTATATCAAGCCAAAATCTGCCTCTGCAATTTCCACCAATTACTGCTCTAGCTCTGCCCTCTCGGGCCAAGTAGAACTAATCTACTCTTCTTCATAATAGCCCTTTGAACACTTGAAGACAGCCACCATGGAGCTCTGCCCTGAAGTGTTCTATTCCCCAGCTGACATATCCCCCATTCCTTCATTTCATCCTCATAAAATATGACCTTAAGGCTTTTCACCATCATGATTTTCTCCCTCTCTATGCTTTTCAGCTTATTAAATATCCATCCTGAAATGTGCCCTCTCCCCTTCCCCCAACCGAACAGGCAGCTAGGTGGTACAATGGTTGGAGCATTGGGATTGCAATCAGGAAGATTCATCGGCAAAACCTCCGTCCTAGACACTGTTCTTTTCATGTAGCCCCCATTAGTCTTTTTTTAACTGTTATATTACACTGTTGACTCACACTGGGCTCTCAGTTCACTAAAACTGACAGAGCTTTTTCAAATGATTTGCTGTCTAGTCTTCCCCATCTTATTCTGTGAACTTGATAATTTTTTTCTTCTCAAAGGATATTAACTTTATATTTATCTCTATTAAATCTCATCTTACTACCCAAGGCTCTGTTCTGGGCCCTCTTCTCTTCTCCCTCTACTATCTCCCTTGGGGATCTCCAGTTCTCATAGGTTTAATTATGATCTCTGTGCAGATGATTTCGAGATTTATGTGTCTAGCCCTATTCTCTCTCCCAAGCTCTAGTTTCATATCAACAGTTACCTTTTGGACATCTCAAACTGGATGTCCTATAAGTATCCCAAACTCAAACCGTCCAAAGCAGACTCTCTTCCTAAATCTCCTTTTCTGAACTTTCCTATTACTGTTAAGGGCTCCACTACCCAGGCTCACAACTTCAACGTCATCCTCAATTCTTCTCTTCCACTAATTTGGTTTGTCTTTTCTCCCTCCGTAATATCTCTGGCACATGCCCCCATCTTTCCACTCATGCAGTTACTCCTCTAGTGCAGGCACTCATCATCTCACCCCTGGAGGTCAGCAATGGTTTTCTGATGTCCCCAGCCTCAAATCTCTCCTTTCCTCCAACTCATCCTCCACTCAGCTGCCAAAAATGTGGTGGTGTTTTTTTCCTAAACTGCAAGTCTGAATGCTCTCCCTCATGGCTTCCCTGGATTCTTTCAAATTCAGTTCAAGCCCCACTTTCTCCAAGAGACTTTTTACCCTATCTCATTTACATTTAATACCTTCCCTCTCAAATTATCTCCCATTTTCACAGTGTATATTTTACATATACTTGATTAATTGTATGATGTCTCCCTGGTTAGAATGTGAGCTTCTTGAGAGCCAGGACTATATTGTTGCCTTTATTTGTATTGCATTAACCAATTACTAATATGAAATTCAAGGGGAAACCCAGGAATAAAAGGTGGGCTTATTCTAATGAGGAATTGGGAGACATGACTTTGATAATATCACTCCTTAGACAAAGCGACTTATCTCAGCCCAAACCACCTCTATTTTGGGCAATCTAGACAAAAGACTCTATTCTCCATTCAGTCTTAATGAGTAGAATTATGTTGGGATTATGATAAGAATTCTACCCAGATAAGATAGTCTTAATTTTTAATCAGAACTAAATTTGAATATTAACTTTATATTTATCTCTATTAAATCTCACCTTACTTCCCAAGGCTCTGTTCTGGGCCCTCTTCTCTTCTCCTTCTACTATCATCTTTGGCTTCCTAAAGTGTCACTGACCTAATTTTATTGATTATTTGCTAACCATAATTAATAATTGATTATTAATTAACCAGAAATTATGTCTCTCAGACTTTTCATTTGTCATAGTATCTCCGGGGCTTAGCACAGTACCTAACACATCATAGGTAATTAACAAATGTTTGCTGCTTTTGGATTGATTCCTTATTAGATTCACATCAACATTCCAGTCTGTAAAGATAATTTCAAATCCTGGATCTGTGAACCACATCTTGTCTATCCTTCCTAATTTTGTATCATATGCATATCTGATGTGTAGGTATGGAATATTGAAAAAGGAAAGCTTCAACAGCACAGTGCCAAACACAGATCATAGAGAATTTCACCAGAATTCCAAGCCAGCATCAAACTATTAATAATTATTCTTTGGACTTAGCCAGTCAAATAGTTTTGGATCTACCCAACTCCCCTCTCCTCTGGGACCTGGGTTCAAATTCTAGTTATGATCCTCACTAGATTTGTGATTGGTCAATCACTTAACCTTCCAGATCTTAGTTTCCTTATTTTTAAATGAAGTGGTTGAATTATGGCTTCTAAAATCCCTTGTAGCTCTAGATTTTTAGTATTACAATCTAATGATTTAGTCTACATATCTCTATCTTTTCCACAAAAAATAGTGTGGGAGATGTTACCTAAGAATTTGTCAAAATACAAATAAATTATGGACAATTAGGTGGTATAATAGATAGTTGAACTCATCTTCCTGATTTCAAATCTGGCTTCAAACACTTGCTAGTTGTGTGATCCTAGGCAAGTTGCTTAATCCTATTTGCCTCAATTTCCTCATCTGTAAAATAAGCTGGAGAAGGAAATTGAAAAACATTCCAATATCTGTTCAAAAAAATGGAGTCACATTCACATGTGCAACAATGCTCTTTTTGGGGTGTCAAGAAATTGGAAATTGAATGAATGCCCATCACTTGGAGAATGGCTGAATAAGTTATGGTATATGAATGTAACTGAATATTATTGTTCTATAAGAAATGATGAGCAGGCTGATTTCAGAAAAGCTTGGAAAGTCTTACATGAACTGATACTGAGTAAAATGAACAGAACCAAGAAAATATTGTACACATTGTGTGATGATAGACTTAACTCTTCTCAGCAATTCAGCGAAGCAAGGCCATTTCCATAGACTCGGTATGGAAAATGTCATCAACATCCAGAGAAAGAACCATGAAGACTAAATGCCAATCAAAGCATACTATTTTCACCTCTTGTTTGTTTGCTTTTTCTTTCTCTTGGTTTTCCCTTTTGTTATGATTTTTCTTTCACAACATGATTAATATGGAAATGTGTTTAAAATGATTGCATACATATAATCTATATCAGATTACTTGCTATCTTAGAGAGGGAGTAGGTAAAAGATGAAGGGAGAAAAAATTTGGAACTTTAAATGTTACAAAAATGGATTTAGAAAATTATATTTACATATAATTGGGAAAATAAAATACTATAGAGAAGAAAAATAAAAACAAAAAAAAAAATAAAGAGAATATGAAATTCCAGACAGTTTTCTTTTTACTACAATAGAATGCTTCTCTAAGTTTTTTTAAATGAACCAGAATCCATCCCATCATGTCTCACATGAAAAAATTGAAGTTCAGAGATAGTAAATGATTATAATCTAAGATTGTACAAGGTCATGGTCTACACAGGCAGCAAGTAGAAGAGCTGCCATTCAAAGCCTCTAATTCTAGGTACAGGGTCCTTTCTATAACCACCTCCTCTTTGTCTCCACTTCACTAAGTAGAAAAGATGACTCTCTTGTTCATGGGTGATATTTGGAAAAAATCTGGAAGAAGGTGAGATTGAGGGGACATGGAGGAATGACAAATTTATTTTTCAGTGTCTAGATATCTGTTTCCACACAACTCTTCCTCTGTCTCTGGGTCTTTGTGTTTCTCTCTGTGTGTTTCTCTTTGTTTTTCTACCTGGATGTGCTTCTGCTCCCATCAATCTTTCTATCCATGTATCTCTAATTCTATCTCTCCATTTGTGTGTGCTTATTTCTCTTCATTACTCTGTAATTCTTTAGATCTCTCTCTGCTTAATTTTTTTTGTAACTCTGCATCTTTCTCACTATCTTTGTTTCTATCATTCTCTGTGTCTCTCTGTCTCCATCTCTGCATATCATTATGCCTCTACCTCTTGTCTCCATGTCCTTAATTTCTATTTCTCTCTGTACTTAATCTAGGTCCCTGCCCCTCCTCCTCCCCATGGAGGAGCAGAATTTGGTTTGCAGAGGAATGTATTTTTAGGAATTGCCAAGTGTCAAGCATATAATGGCACTGTTATAGCCAAGTTTTAAGTGTCCTTGTCAGTTTTTGGGTCAACAGCTCACTTGTCTGGTATATGAGAGTTGGACTCCATGATCCTTGAGTTCCTCAACAATCTCAGATTATTGGGCTAAGAGGAGAAAGATTAGAGATATAAAAGGGAAGAAACTCTTGGCTGCATTGGCCCTGGTGTCTAAGCACAAGTCTGCTTGAAGATTTTCTAGAATGAATGGAAGGGAAACTTTCATTTATCAATATGTTCTAGATTGTAAACTCCTTATGGTAAAGGACTAGATCTTCTATTTCTTTTACATTTTAGAATGGACATTAATAAATTGGAGAACACCTAGGGAATAGTGACTCTGTTGGCAAAGGACTCTGAGATTACACCATGTAGGAATTGGTTGAAAGAACTAGGGATACCTAGCAAGGAAAAGATTCAGCTGTGATACTTGTCTTGAAATATGACAGGCAACATTTGAGAGACTATTAAATGGAAGAAGAACTTGACTTGTGTTTAGCTTTTGAGGTCAAAATTAGAAGAAATCAATGGATATTCTGGAGACAAATTTTGTCTTGTGAGGAAAAAACTGAACAATTTCAATTAGAGCTGTTCAAAAGTGGAATAAGCACCACCAGAAAGAAAAAAATAGCTCTGTTCTATGGTGAAAGGATATGGTTCAAATCCTATCTCTGATATTTTCTACTGTGATCTTGGGCAAATAATTTAAACCCCTGTCCTCAGTTTCCCTATCAAAACAAGAGAGTTGAACTAGATGGCTTCTGAGCAAATCATAGATCAAGAATGAAGAACTTTAAAAGTTACACACACACACACACACACACACACACACACACACATTTTACAGATGAGTAAATAAAACCCTAGAAAAGTTATGGTCACACAGTTAGTAGTTGAAGGAGCTTGAAAAGATAGTATTTTAGAGCCAATGGTCTTTGAAGTTCCATCCATCTCTGACATCTGTGATTCCATGCTTTCACATTCATGCTTATTTTTGCTTTATAACATCCAATATTATAGACAGAGCAGTATTATCATTCCTGTTTCACCCATAAGGAAACAATGCAAAAGTAAAATTAGATACATCAAGAACTTATGCCTTCTCCATCACTTTTTTTATAGTTCAGTTATTTTTGTGACCCCATTTGGGGTTATCTTGACAGAGATATTGAAATGGTCTGCCATTTCCTTCTGCTGCTCATTTTATAGATGAGGAAACTGAGGTACACAGGGCAAGTGACTTGCCTAGGGTCACACAGCTAATTAAACTTCTGAGGCTGGATTTGAAGTTAGGTCCTCCTATTCACTTCCCTACCCAGCTGTTCTTGTCTCTTTCAAGCAAAGGCTGAATTATCCCTGGTCAGGCAGGTTGTAGGGTAGTTGGATTAGTTGCTCTCCTGAGTATCTCCCACTTCAAGAGTCTGGATTTCTATAAAGAAAAATGAAACAAAACAAAAATGCCCCAAATCACAACACAAGTGAGAGAGAGGAAAGGAACCAGCTGGCACCCAGGCGTTCTTCCTGAGGCCCCACTACAGTACTCTCCTTACCCAGCTTCCCCTCAAGCACCACCACCATGCTGCCTGAAGGAATGTATTGGGCCCCATCCCTTGCTTGGACCACCTGCCCCTCCTCTCCTGCCAACCACTTCTCCCTCTGGATCTGAGGCCAGCGTGGTGCCCTCTCTATGTCAATGTTTGTTGGCCTGCTGCAAAGAGAATGATGAACAGGAAGATTTGGACAGCAAGGTATGGCACAAAGCTATGTTAATTCTTCATAAGCTGCGTCTGTTGCCTTTTATATATCAACCTGAAATGTAATTATCTTTATGGCTCGGGGAGTAAATCACGGGTGTGTGTCAAAGAGATTTGCTCCCCTGTTTTATTACGTAATATATTAGCTCTACAGTTTTAAGATGTCATTACTTGGCTAATCACACGAAACGTTTTCATGGGCAAACAGTAATGTTGGAAGAAGCCAGGGGCCAGACAGTTGCTGCTAAATCTTTCAAAGGAAACCTGAAAAAGACCTCAGGCTATCAGGCTTGTCCAGCCCGGTGCTTCTAAGCTCAAACCCTATCCACTCCCCACCCAGTTCAGATCTCTGCACTCTCAGAAGGGGTTGGAGAAATGTGAATTAGTAGAAAACAATCTACCCTGGGTAAAAACATTAGAGAATCCAGGACATTTCAAATTGGAAAAGAGAAGCCTGAGAAGATCATAGAAGGAATATACTAGAGATGAGAGAGAATTCTGGCCTTTCTAATGAAACTAGGACACAGAGATGGGAGGTGAGGTTGAAACAAAAGTGATTTGGATTAGAAATGAAGGGAAACGACATGGAATCATAGTGAGGGATTTTACGGATGAGAAAGCAAAGAAGAATGGAGGAATGTTCCATTTAAGATTGTACTGCTGGATATCAGCAAAGGCAGGACTAGAATCCTTATTTAGGTAATTTCCCATCTCTAGATCTCAATTTCCTCAGACTGAATGATCTCTAAAATCCTTTTAGGCTCTAACAGGTGATGACCCTGTGATGCTTTGTGAGATCTACAAGAGATCTTTCATGTTGGGTTGGGTTATTCAGGGTCCCTGAAAGGAAAGGGAGCTTTGAGGGAAGCCTGAAAATACGAATAAAAATGTAATCCTCTAAAGGAAGGGGGAAGGAAATTTAAGGAAATGAAAAGAGCCCCCACAAAGTCACAGAAGAAGAACATCACCGCATCACAAGGGGGAATAAATAAACAAGTTTGCTCAGAGTGGAACACTCATGTAGAAGAGTTGAGTCATAAGAAATAAAATCATAAAGGCAGGTGAGAGCCAGATAGGTTATTTAGGAAATATTATGCCAGGGTTCATCCCACAGGCAGTGGGGAGCCATTGATGGTATTTGATTATAAGGGAGCAGATCAGGAATGGACAACAGGAACAGCAAGGGATTATGAGTTTGATTTGGGATGTTTTGAATTTGATATAAACAGTGAACTGTCCTAAAGGAGATGCTGGGGACATATTTGGGGATGGGAAACTGGGAGTGAAGAGAAAGTCCTGCAGGTGTATCAGTTCTCTTCATCGGTGGCACTTGCTTCCCATTCTCCACCCCTGTATTCTCATCCTCCCTTACTGGTGCTTAGTATCACTGTTTCAGAAAAAGAAGTCCACAGCTGCTACTGTTGGCATCTTTCAAGACCAGATTAAGCTCACCTCCCCCAGGCAGGCAGGTTTCTCTTTCCTTCTTCCTCCCTCCCTTCCCTGGGGCAAGTGAATCCTCCCATCGGTGACTTGGCTTCAGTTGTCCCCACCCACCATCCCCTCCCTGCTCCCCAGTAATGTTCCACCAAAAGAGATGCAATAAATCACAAAGTGCCAAGTAGGGCTCCCACCACTGAAGGAACAGAGGATCCTCTGTGAATGGGAACATACTGAAGAGAGGACCAGAGGAAGGTTTTCCCAGTATCCTCTCAATATAGTGGTATCTCATCAGTATGCCCACCAGTACCTGCTATGTCAAGGTGCCTCGAAGTTCCCAGGGCATCCAGTAAAAACTAGTATCTCTGCCCAGCCTGAGGCATTCCTATCACTCTCATCCTCTGCTCCCACCCCTAGTTCCTGCTCAGCAACTTCCCAGCATCTGGAAGAACACCTGGGAGCCCCAAGGGGAGGGAAATGATGCTCTGGTGTAACTATGGTTTATACATTGGCAACTAAGTGATCAGTGAGGGAACACTCAGTGACAACATGTGGCAACACTCCCACTTGGATATTGGTGCTTTCTTGGATCCCACAAGGACCAGTCACTGCTTTAAGTCTGACCCCTTTAGGAAAAACAGCAATCCTAGAAATGTTAATAATCCTTGATAAGCAAGTAAGAGCTTTGGACTTAGACTCAGGAGACTGGTTCTTTTCCTTACTAACCATGTGACCTAGTGCATGTCCTAGAATCAGAGAAGCTTAGAATCATTCAACATTGAGACCAAAAGGGACCTTGGAGGCTACCAATCAGCAAGAACTTATTAATTGCCTATTACATGCCCAGGTACTGGACATGTAAATACCAAGACTAAAACAATCCCTCCTCTCTAGGAGTTTACTTCTAACCTAAGAAACAATAAATACACATATGAACATAGGATAAATTAATATCAAAAGAATAAATTCAGATAAATAAAATGTAATTAAACACAAGGTAGGTAGTAAGAGAGGGTCGGGAGGTAGCAAGTAACCTATTGGATCATCGGGATCTTTCATTTTACCAGTGAAGAGAACCAGAATATGAAATGTTACTCCTTAGTCTCTCTCTCCTACTCTAAGTTTCCTCATCTGTGAAATGAGGAGAGTAATACATGCACTGCTTACCTCACAGGATTGTGAGGGATCAGATGAGAAAATGCAGACACTATAAAAGAAAAAAATGTCATCTATATTCAGCTACTCAACTCAACAAACAATTATTTAATTATGAACTCTCCAATTCCTGGCATGTGGTAGGTATTTGATAAATGTTGGTTGGTTGATTCAGTTATTAGAGGCAACATGGAGTATAATATTGGGCTTAGTTAAATCAGAAAGACCTAAATTTAAATCCTACTTCAGACACTGTGTAACCCTGGCTAAATTCTGTAACATCTCTCAGGATCAGTTTCTTCATCTATGAAATGGAGGTAATAATAGCAACTAGCTCACAGAGTTGTTGGGAAACTCAAAATGAGATGATATTAGTAAAGAGCTATATTAATGTTAGCTATTCTTGCATGAAAGTATGCATTATATATAAATATGAGGTATTACTAATGCTGGGGTGACTATAAAGAAATATGATTGCTTTTCTTTTCCTTTCTTTTTATAAACAAGCCAGAAGTCTCACGCCCCAATAATTGTTGTCCCCTTTAAAGTATTCATTTGGAGAGGCTAAGTATTTATTCTAACAATATAGACATTTGTTCAAAGCATTTGGGGAACTACTTTTGGAAACCCCCTCAGGATTCACATCACCATCTTTGAAAGATCCTTTTTGGATATTGGCCAATCTTCTTCCTTGGAAAGTAGACATGAGTGTAGCAGACAGCATGTTTTATGAGGAATCTGAGGAATCAAATTGAGGAATAGTCTTAGAGTCACACAGAATCTAACACTCTTAATTCAATTCAATAAACATCTACTAAGTACCTGGTACACACTGTGATTAACTCTGGAGTTTCCAAAAAAGGAATAAAACCATCACTATACTTACAGCCTATATTATTCTGTGACTCATAATTAATATGAAGGCAGTTCATGAATCCTAAAATTGGAAGGAACCCTCAGAGGCCATCTTACCTAATCTACTTGAAATATGATTAACTGCCCTCTACATTATGTCCAATTCTGGGCTTGAAGAGCCCATCCAGGGATAAAAAGCCCACTTCTTCTCAGGAAGTTCATTCCACTTTGAGAGAGGTTATTGAAACTACCATATTAGCCTATTTCTACCCACTTTCCAAAAGGGAATGTTTTGTCCTATTCCTTCTCCATGACAAAAAAAAAAAAAAAAAAAAAAAAAAAACCCTCAAGTTTATAACACATACTATATGCCAGTCAAGAGCAGATAGGTGGCTTAGTGGATAGAATGCCAGGTGTGAAGCCAAGAAGACTTCCTCTTCCTGAGTTCAAATCCAACCTTAGACACTTGGTTGTCTATGTAGTCTATGTAACCCTTGTCAAGTCACTTAATTCTTTTTGCCTCAGTTCTCTTATCTGTAAAATCAGCTGGAAAAAGAAATAGAAAATCACTCTAGTGTCTTTGCTAAGAAAACCACAAATGGGGTCATGAAGAGTTGGACATGACTGAAAAATGACTCAACAACAAAAACATTCCAGTCACTATCATCATACACAGCCCTAACCAAAAAAAAAAAAAAAAAGACATTTATTTGTGAGATAAATTGAGTCCCTTCTGAGGAAAGCCAGGAATCATCTAAGCCTTTGTGGTGGCTTCAAAAGGCCTCTGTTGCCTGCTTAGGGGTTAGTTGAGAAACAGTGATTCCTCCTTCCAGGCAGTGGTTAAGATCTGAGGGCTCAGGGTGGGAAGTCTGGAACTGAAGTGAGGAGGGGAGGGGCAGGGAAGAGATGATCTGGCTTCCTGGCACTCAGCCCTGGAACTCAGCAGAGCTGATGTGAGGAGGGGACTTAACCTACTTACTGGCTAATCCTTCAATCTGTCTTCAAAAAGGCACTGAGCTCCACAGCAGGCAGCCTGGCCTGGGAACCCCCAGAGGCCAGAGTAGATGGAGAGATACACCTCAAATAGCAGAGAAATGTAGTGTGTTGGGGGTTGGATGTGGGTATCAGGTGGAGAGAGGAAGATGTATAGAAAAAGCCCTCCTTTTGTGCCTTTTGTGGTCTGAACCTGTACATATTTTCTCTCCCTAAAGCCTGGCCTCCTGGGATTAATCCACTCTTCCTGGAATGGCAAAAAGTCTCCCCAAAAGAAATGTCTTTATTGGACAACACACAGATACCCATCTAGTCCACTTCTCACAAAACCTTGAATTCCTTAGTTCTTCTGGGACTGAGAGCTCCTTCTTACCAGGAGGTCCCTTCCCTTAGGACTGAAATCCCCATGTGATTCTGACTTTCCCTCAACCCTATCAAAGGTTATCTCCAGCGAGCACAAGAAGCACTGGGTCCCTGCTATTTCTGTTTGTCCTGAGCTTTTTTTTTTTTTTTTTGAAAGCCTAGGTCTTCCTTCCTGACAATTCTCTCTCTCAGAACTTAGTCCATTTCCCTGTCACGGAACCCTCATTCCAAAATTTTGGCCCAATTCTTAGCAGACAGCCCCTATTTCTAACACTCAGTCCCTATCTTTGATGCTTATTTTTCATCCTTATCATTAATCTATGTACCAATTCCTTCATCTCTACCTCCAATTTTATTGTCATTCAGTTGTTTTTAACTCACATCCAACTCTCTGTGACCTTGTTTAAGGTATTATTGGCAAAAGTTCCAAAGTAGTTTGCCATTTTATTACCCAATTTATTTTGCAGATGAGGAAGCTGAGGCAAACAGATTTAAATGACTTGTTCAATGCTATAACTAGTAAGATGCTGAGACCTTCTTGACTCTAGTCAGAGGTTTCTATCCATTAGCTGCCCTTTACCTCTAATATTTAGCCTCATACACAGCCCTTGGTTCCCTGAAATTTTCTAGGTATTTCCTATTTTTAAAAAATTAAAAAAAAAAAAAGATTCCATTTTCCACTTCAATATCTTTGCATAAGTGGCTCTCAATGTCTGGTCAGAACATCTTTACCTCTACCTTGTAAGATCCTTAATTTTCTTCAAAGCACTACTGAGATACCATCTTCTTTCTCCAAACTTTCCTGATCTTCCTAGTTATAAATACACTTTTTGAAATTGCTTTTATGCATATTTTCTATTAACTCATGTCTAATCTCAGCCCAGTAGAATGGGAGGTCCTTGAGGTTAGGGTACTTAATTTTGTTTAGCATCTAACACAATGTCTGGCATGTTGAAGGTTGGCCATTCCTCAGCTCTCTGATTGAACAATTCCAGGTACAGTTGTTGTGGCTCTCTAGCTTGGGTCTCATTCTTTCCAGGGACACTCTCTTTATTCTTCCCCTCAAAGACCATTTAGGGTTAAGCACCAAGTCCCAAAGCACCTGGGAAACTCAAAAAATGTCTGCCCATCCCATTGGGCTCACTAGATTCCCTCGATAATAACTTGGAGAGAGGACAGAGAACAGCCAGTCCAAGTTACACATATATATGATATGCTCAAGTAGATGATGACTTGGGCTCAACATAATGCAGTAGCTAGAATTGGGTTGTTCTTGGGTTGTTCTGCTACAATTATCCTTGTATAATTATTTGTTATTAATATATATAATATTAACATATAATATCAATTATATATTAATATAATGTTACATAATATAATAATATTAATATATAACAAATATAATAATATTAATATATAACAAATATATTAATATAATATTTCTATATTATAGTAATGTATTATAATTAATTAATAATTATTATTAAAAAGCCAAACCTTTTATTTGGGCCAGTTGGAAGAAATGAAGCCTCATGGCTGTATAAGGAATACAATAAGTTTTTATAGATTTGAGGAAGGGCCTATGTGGCAGATTGAATTATTCTAATTTTTGAAATGATGCAAACATTCTGCCAGTCACATGTTCCTGTTTTTCCCTGGTTTCGGGAAGAGAATTATTGAGTTAGGGAAGTGATTTTGCAGTGAGATGGATAGAGTGCCAAAGTCTGCCATCCAGTCATGAAGGTTTCTGATTGGCTGAGGGTGAGCCTGGAGATTTTGTAACAGGCCAACTGTGCACCCATGTAGACAAATCCACATTTGGCACAAGAGTGCACTGGGATAGAAGATGCTATTCTTTTATGGGGCCTTGGGCCAATGTAGGCCTGGAAGACTTTAGTTAAGTAGTAGGTTAGAAATCTTAGGTGCCACTCAGACTGGGAATAGGTGGATTTTTCTTTTATCAACACTTCTAATTACCTTATCCACACGTGTTATTTTTGAATTTATATATACTCTTTTCTCTTGTGAATAAGTCCTAGGATACCCTTTCTTGCCATCTATAGTTTATGGAGACAGAGTTGGAATAGAACAAGATAAAGAGTCAGAAAAAGAGGGAAGTAATTAGGGATCAAGGGTGGCAATGGAGCTTTAACTCAGACCACCAAACTAGCTCAAAAACCAAGGCTTATAGGATCAAAAATAAAGGGCTAGACTGATCCCAGAGGTCATCTTGTACAATTCCCTCATTTTGGAGAGAGAATTTGAACTGAGAGAAGTTAAGTGACTTTTTCTATAGCCACATAGTTTATGTGTCATAGGAAAAACCAAATGCCAGGTTTTCCTGATTCTAAGTCCAGCACTGGTCATCATTAACGCATGCCCAAATGAGGCTCTCCATAATAAGAGTTACCATTTATAGAGCACTCTAAGGTTTACAAAGTGCTTTAGAAATGTTACCACATGGGGCAGCTGGATAGTGCAGTGGATAGAGCACTGTCTTGAAGTCAGGAGGATCTGAGTTCAAATGTGACTCTAGACTCTTAACATTTACTAGTTGTGTGACAAGTCACTCAAATTGCCTCAGGCAAAACAACAGTACTACAAAAAAAAAAAAAAGGAAAGCAAAAAGTATTACCACATTTGAACTTCAAAGCAACTCTATGAGGTAGGTGCCCAAGGTGTTATTTATTATTTCTTTTATTGTTAAGGAAACCGAGGATCATAGAGGTCAAATGACTTGTTCAGGATTTTGTAGCTAAGAAGTGGGGAAGTCACAAAATTATGATTCATTATCATCAAATCTTTGGTGTACCCATTTTATATACCTGTATAATTGAGATCACAAAAGGGGTCATGAGTGAAAAAAGTTTAAGAAGCCCTACTCTATCTTGTTTTTCTATATCTTTGAGTATCTTTTGTAACTATAGAGAAGTTCCTTGTCATATTGAGGACTCAGAATGGTGTTCAGGCACAGTGTGGGGAGGGGGGAAGCAGAAGATAGGGAACAAGCAATGGTTACTGGGTGATGCCATGGGACAACAATAGCAGCATGGCTGATATGTCACTGTCCACCCGTCTCTCCCATTCTAGCCTTTCCCAAGACTGAGAGAGGATGGGCACCACTAGACTCCTGGAGTTAATAAATGTTGACATTTAGAGAGCTGGAACTGTCAAGGTATTTTATTGGTGTTAATATGATGCAGGCAGGATTATCAGTTCCCCAAATTGTCCTCTCACACAAAGCAAGTAAAGACAGAACAAGCCTCTTCTCTCCCACCACTCACTTAGGACTTGATTAAAAGCATCTTCTTTGTAATGAGGACAGGATTGAATTAGCACCAAACTGTCCCTGTTCCCTGGTTATATTTTTCTGTCTTCCTTAACTCTTCTCTCTGTGATAGGTGGATATCCCTAAACTTTCCCTAGAGGCTCAACTTCTTCCTCTTTCCACTTATTTAACCCTCAGAAATCTCCCTCTATCTCTATCTCCATCTTCATCTCTCTCTTTGTCTCTGCCTCTCTATCCATCTCTCTCTCTTACACCCTCCCTGTCTCTGTCCTCTCTCTGTCTCTCTCCCTTTCTCTCTGTCTCTGTCTCTGTCTCTCTCTCTCTCTCTCTGTGTCTCCCAACTCTTTGCCTCTTTCTATGTGTATGTATGTGTGTGTGTGTGTGTGTGTGTGTGTGTGTGTGTGTGTGTGTCTCTCTCTCTCTGTGTCTGTCTCTCTGTGTAACTCTCTGTCCTTCTGTCTCTGTCTGTATCTTATTCGCTCCCTCTGTCTCTCTCTCTCTGGGCCTCTGTTCCTCCTTCCCTCCTGCTCTCTTCTTCCCTCTCTCTGTCTGTCTCTGTCTCTCTGTCTCCTTCCTCTCTATCTCTTTCTCTCTCTGTCTTTGTCTCTCTCTATGTATCTCTCTGTGTCTCTATCTCTCTGTTTCTTTCTCTTTTTGTGTGACTCTGTATCTCTCTCTCTGTACTTCTCTCTGTCTCTGTTTCTCTGTCTGCCTCCTCTCCACTTTTGTACATCTTGTTTTCTGTTTTTCTCTTTGTATCTGATTGTTTCATGTTCTCTCAGTATCTCTATCTACACCTGTGTTTCTATTTCCACCTCTTTTGTCTCTGTTTTTTTATTCTCTGCAGGTCTCTGCTTATATTTCTCCCTCTCATTTTTTCTATGTCTCTCTTTATGCTTTGGTTTCTCCATCTCTCTTATTATTTCTATCTGTTTCTGTATCACCCTGCATCTCTCTTTGGTAAAGTGTGTGTGTGTGTGTGCCTTAGTTTCTGTCTCCTACCCGTCACCTAGCTTCTCACCCAGTTTGACTTATGCCTCACACTTTTTCCAGCCTCCTGTGTGTCCTACCACTATGACTGAGCCATCCATATGAGTGATTTCAGAGCCCAGACTGCAGAAATTGAAACATTAGTCAGAAAATGCTATAGCAGCCCTTTCTTTCCATGTTTCTTCTCTTGCCTCACTGTGGCTCAACCTTCATCATACTTTCACTTTTATTTCTCTTTCACCCTCTAACTCATGTGCTCACTCTGGAAGCACCCCCAAGCTCATGCCAGTGACCCTTTCCCACCCACCAAGGTACTATGTGCGGCTTCCTGCCCACTCCCCTCCCAGCTCTAGGGACCTGAGCTCCTCTACCAATTCAAGCATCCCAATCTCTCCAGCTGCCTGTTCTGATCATAGAGAGTGATTTGTCATCACTTCTCATCCATGACCCCATCTGGCCAGTCTTTAACATGTCAGCAGCAAGAATACAGGGTGGCTCAGCATCCAATCATACCTGCCATCTCATCTTCATCTAGGTAGAGGATCCATCCATGCCCATGAGAAGGCTCCCTAGAGAGCTTGGGGATACTTTGGAGGGTTGGGATAAAAAGACGCAGAAGATAAACCTAATCCACATATCTACTTCTTTTAGGGTAGCATTGTGAGAGATTGGAGTAAGTTGGCAACTTTCCATTTTATTCTCAAAGCTGTCCCAAAGTGGGATTAATTGAGCTAAAAGGTGATAAATTTCTCATTCTTGGAAGTCTTCAAGAAAATGCTAAACAGTTACTTGTCAGGGTTGAATTGAAGGTATTATTTTTCTAATACGAGTTGTCCTACTTGGCCCTTGAGGTTCTCTCCAAGTCAGAGATTCTATGTTTCTGTGATTCTATCTAGACAACTGTTGCTCCATTTCCCTCAGGGGCAGCCCCCTCCCCATTCCCAGGCCCTGAGGAAAAGTACACAGCATCCAAGCATATCTTGCCTTCCATCACAAAAAGGCATTAGATGAAACAACTTCATAGGGGGGAGTTTGTTCCAAGAAATGACTGCCAGTAGAGTTGGTCATTACTAATTTATAAGCTTATAAATGAATTAATGGGTGATTGGTTGAACAATGGTACAACAGGGATTTGTGACTTTGTGGCTAGGTTTGGTTATAATGTATTAAAATTACTACATAGTAGCTTTGGTGGAGGATGTGTCTGGGTATGACACCTTGTAAGTAAATGTTCCGCTGCCCTCTAGGGGTCTCCAGCTCTGTTTGGGACCAATCAAGGATATTATTTTCTCTTCCAGCTATGGAATCATAAAGTCCCAGAGTTGGAAAAAATTTAAAAGCCAACCAATCCTACCCCTTTCTTACAGCATGAATCTCTGTCATTTATTTGAAGTCTTCTGAAGAATTCCACAGGTGACAAAGCTGAGGCTGGATTATAGTGACAGTTGCTAAGAGCTGAGACCCAAACCCAGGACTCTTAACTCTTGGTCCACTTTTTTTTTACTACACTACTCACGTTTTCCTAATCAACAAGTATTTGAGTGCTCAGGTGTTTTCAGCAGAGATGCTCAGTGAAGACTGCAGGAGTCAGGAGAGGCTTCCTGGTGGCAATGGGATTTAACTGTACCTTGAATGCAGGCTGGGATTTGGACAGGTAGAGGGAAAGAGGGAAAGTATTTCAGACAAAGGACAAAACTAGGGGAGCAGTAAAAAATACATATAAGGATCTCAGAATGTTATTTCTCTCACTTAAAACCAACTAAAACCAGGACAGGATGAGTTAAAAAGAGAAAACCCTGAAGGGCTGAAGGGCTCATGGTCTGAAGGGATGCTGGGCTCCAATCCCTGGTGGGATTTGCCTGAAAGCTGCTTGTCATCTTTGACTTTAATCCTAGAGAATAAATTTTAGAGTTGTGCATGTGTGTGTGTGGGGGGGGGGGATGCACTCATACACACACATACATGTATGCATGCTTCTCCTGTCCTAGCATGGGCTAACACACACATTACTCTAAGACTTCCCAGAAAAGGAAATTAAGAGGCTTCTGGGGGAGTCAGGCTTTGTGAAGGGGATCACATCCTGGGAAGAGGGGGAAAGAGTGGAGGCCTTACCGTAAGCAATGTAGATCCCTGTACACCTCTTCTTTCCTGACCGGTCCTCATAGGCTCAGCTCACCCAGCCAGGTGCCCAACCCTGACTGGGCACTGTGTCTAGAAGGTTGGGGGAAGGTTGAAAGGCTGAGAAGAGCTGGGTTCCCAGACTCTAGAACTTAGAGGCAGAACAGCTCCCCACACATGCAACAGCTAGACACCCCAGGTGCTACACAAAAGGCCCTGCCTCCTACATTACTATAGCAAATTTCTCCATGGGCCTCATGAATGACAGGCCAGGAAGGCTCATTCTGGAGCCTTTGCCTTGGCTGCCTCTCACTTCTGGAAAACTTTCCCTCCTTAGAATCCCAGGCTTTCTTCAAGACTTGGCTAAAGCAATACCTTCCACAGATAGCCTTTCCTGGCCTCCCTCTTTCTTCCCTTTCTCTTAGGCAAACCTATCCCTCTCCTGTAACTATGCAATTTCCTATATAACTCAGGCACAATTACATTAACAGGACTCATAGATGTCATACCTTCAGGTTTCCTTCCATTGACCAAATCTGTGTAATTTCCTTCTATCTCAGGCACAATTACACCAACAGAAGCCACAGAAAATCAGTCCATGGAAGATGTCACATCTTCAGACTTCTTTGCACTGACTGAATCTATCCAATGGGTGAGAGAGCCCTGCTGTCTCAGGCTAGGAAGTCTGGGCTATAGGGGTGGGAGGGTGGCTTATAAGATAGGGGGCAACATATTCCCTGATTCCCAAAAGACAGAAACATAGCTCAGGCAACAGCCCAGCAGGGAAGATCAAAGTTCATGGCATGCACATGTCATGTTAGACACAACAAACATACAAACCCAGACACTTCACACACACAGGCAGAGTCCCATAATGCTTTATACACAGACACAGACACATGGAATCCAACACAAATACCTCCATAAACCTATTCACACCTCCAGTCTGCTTTTCCCCAGATCAGGAGTATTATCTCTCACTCCCTTGGTCCCAGGGCTCGAGTCTCAGTTGCTCACCCTTCCCTCTCTCTCCTCTTTTAGCTCCCTTAGATCATATTTTCCCACAATGCCAGGATTTCAAACTTAGGAGAGGAATCTGGCTGGGCCACTGAGCCTATTTCTTGCTCTCTGATTTCAGGAACTACTCTCTTGCTCTTGAAGCACCCCTAGAGTGATGTCCTGTTTTGGTCTATGTGTCAGAGTATGAGACAGAAGGAAATTGCACAGATTTGGTCAATGTAAGGAGGTCTGAAGGCATGGCATCTATGAGTCCTGTTGATGTAATTGTACCTAAGATCAATAGAAAATCGCAAAGATATAAGGGAACCAGATCCCCTCTTCTAGCCCCTCATTTTCTCCCAAGATCCAGGGAGTCAGAACCCTCTAGCCCTCTGATAGAGGGGCTGCAACACCTTGCTGGCCTCCATATCCTTGACATATACTAGTATCTCATGGGGATCTGCCCTTAAACTGACACCTCAAAATGAAGTTATGATCTCTGTACTTGCTGGGCTTTTGGGAGTCATTCTCCAGAACCAGTCACCAGGACACTCCAATCCTGCTCATTGCCTACGTGGCAAGCCTCAGCTCCATCCTCCACTACCCCTCCTCCTCTCCTCATTAATCCTATCATAGCCCCACCCCCACCCACCCAACCCCCACACTCTCTTCCGTCATGGTCATTGAACTGCAATGAGATCTGCCAGGCCCCAGGTTTCCCCATTCCCCCCACCCCCAACACTGCCAGAAGGGTCATGTGTTTCAGAGAAAGGATCAGAGCTTTCTCCTGATTCCCCAGCCTGGCAGGGCCCCCTAGAGGTCAGCTAGTCATCACCCCACCTCTACCTCCCCCTTCCCCAGGCTTCTCCTTATGTCCACGATTCTTTCTGAGGAAGGAACGCTATGGACTTTCCTGGATGAATTGAATGTCGCCGGATTTCAAAAGCCTCAGTTTTGAGGAAATTCTCCCTTTGTCTGACCTGAACTCCATTCCCCTCCCACCACCTCCCTCTTTTCCCTCTGGAAGTCTCCCCTCTCCCCTAGGAGGGAAGAGCTTGTCTCCTGCCTCCCCACCCCAGCCCACCCCGATTCCCGGTGACTGGGGTCTCTGCTGTCATGTGCCCCCTCTCCAAGCTTGCCCGGCGGTTTAGTGGAGCCGCAGAGTACGGGGAGAGGCGCATCCCTCAGTGTTGTCAATTTCACAGCTCCGGCTTATCAGCATCTTCATATGGTGTCAGTCTGTCAACCGGGAGCTGGGGGGCTGCGTGTGTAACAAGCCTGGTTAAACGCTTTTTCTCCCCACCCCCCTGCTGAGGACAATTTCAGTGCTGCTTTCCATGTCTTGATAGCTTCCCATAAAAGACATTCACTCACTGTCATCCCTCCTTATTTGATTATCTTCTTATTCAAAACGCCCGGAGTGATCCAGTTAGGAGAGAGACCGATTCTTGGCATTTTGTTTGTAGTATCTAGAGTTAGCTCCATTTGGACAGGCTGGGGAAGAAGGAGGAATATTGAGGCAAATTAATTAGGCTTGATATGGAAGGAGAAGGGGGTGTGGCAAAGATTGGGGCCTGGGAGGAAAGGTTGGAAAATACTAGGGAAGTAGGACACAATATTATTTACACTTGTAGTTGGATGTATTGGATTTTTGTTTATTAATTTGTCTTTGTCACCAGGGGAGGTGGAAAGGAAGGGTGAAATGGCTATAGATAAAAGGAAAACACAAATACAATTAACAAAAACAGTGATGGTCCTAATCTCTATAGAGAGGTTGGGGACTGTCTGAACAGAATGTTATATACATCATCAGATACAGTCACCGTATTGGGTACTTTTTGTTGAATCTTCCTCATTACAACATGGATTTAACCTGGGGCAGAGGGGAGGGAAAATTTTTTCAGAAATTAATAAAATGCAAAGATAATAAGCTCCATAAAAATGTATATTTAAGAGAATTCCTGGAAATCCATAACTTGAAGGGGTTTCTAGGCTATGAGCTGAGAGTTCCTAACAATAAAAAACACCATCTAAGAGCCTTGAGAAGCCACCAAATCCACCCCCCTACCGTGTAGCCCTAACCAATGCTGACATTTTTCAGCTTTTCAGGCAGATAACACGGAGGAAAAATGCCAGACAGAGGCTTCAGAATGAATTAGATATCAGTGTTCTTCACATATAAGAGAAGTGCTTGCGCACACGTGCACACACACACACACACACACACACACACACACACACACTCACTCACAATGAGTGACAGATTACCTGAGCATTAATGAAGCCATAGTCCTACGTTCTAGCTAGCTTTGCTGTGTTCCATAGGTACAATTGATACCTTTCAACTTGTCAGACATCTAGAAAACTTAGGCCTTCAATTATAAAGGGACAAAGGGAAAGAACTGATAAAATGTTGACCTCTTCCCACAGCTGGAAAAACAGTTCAAAGCTCACGTCTGATTGATGTGGGAGTGGAGAAGGAACATATTCCGCCATAAAGAGACAGCACATTCTATACATACTATACACATTGTGGCTAATGTTGAAGAACAGTGTAATGCGTAAAATTGACCTAAAATGCTGGCTAATGTGGCAGCCTGAGCAGTTTAATTTACCAAGAGCAACTTAATTTACAAGAGTGGCTTAATTTACCAAGTCCATAAGAAAAGAGATAATCAGGAAATTGAAGGTATGTTTATACCTCAATTAGGTATTTCCTGGCGCTTACTTTTTGTGAAACACTGAACATTATCCAGTTCTGTGGAGGTTAATGTTAGATGATCTTTCTATAGTAAATATAAACTATTGCAAATACCCATAAATGCTCTCACACAAAACCTCTTAGAGACCCATTCACATTTACACATTTATTGAACAGAACTCACACAGATGTTCACATGCTTACACATTCACATTCAATATATCTATACTCCTTTTCACATGTTAACATGCTTACCCACATGTATCTCACATACAGATAGATAAATAATACATACATATGCTTTTTTATCTCTTTCTCTCTGAGAATACATCGAAATGTACTCCCCAGAGCCTGATGGGGGAGGAGGAAGAGAGAAGAGCATAATTATATGTCAGTATGGTATTTTTCTCACTCTCTTGTGGAAATCAGAGTGGAATGGCATGGAGTCCTCATCCAATATTCATTGGGAATCATCCTGACATGATCCTAGGGAAAAAAAAAATCCCTTTTGAATCTACTGTTCCATCCCAACTCCTCAAAAAGCTACAATGCTCCAGGAGCAATGAGCAGAGTCGAGTGAAGCAGAGTTGGCGCTGTGTATGGGGATCAGCCCTGGTGGCGAGCACGCGGCAGCAAGGCTTAATTATGATTCACTGAGCCGCATTGTGGAGATGTTTTAGAGCCACTTAATTAGTGTAGGAATATACAGCCATAATTATCCTGAAATATGGCCTAATTAACCTATGGAAAACCCAGGCCCACTGCTCGGGAAAGTTGGAGACATTAATAGTCTATTAATATACTGGGGCTGCTCATCTGCCAGGGCTGCTAGGGGGCCACCAGGAGCCAAACACTGTTTTCTGTTTGAGGTAACACTGCCGTAAAGCAAGTTTCTGTAGAGCAGAAGAAAGGAACTAGGAGAGAGACTGGGCAAGTCCAGGGGACTCTTCCCTACTCCAAGGCAAAGAATAGTATTTTCTGGAGGCACCTTGGAGAAGTTAAAGCATTTAAGCTTAGACCTGCCTAGGGGGAAGAGGATAGAAGAGAATTAGCTCACATATCTATCATAAAGCAACTCTGTGAGGGAGAAAGGAGAAGGATAAGAACTTTATAGATAAGGAAATTAGAGGCTTGTAGCCCTTGACAGTCTTGCTAATAGACACAAGATTGGAAAGGATTTGAGTTGGCCTTGAAACCCATGCTTACTGATTCCAAGTCCATTTTTCTTTCCATTCCACAGGACTGAAGGCCCTCTGACATCCCCTTCTAGACCAAAGAGTTGAATTCAAAGCCATCTCAGAGCTTATTTAACAGACTCAATGATTCTCTTCAACAGATATGCCCAAAGCGAAGATGCCCATTACTAGGATGAAAGTACGATGTCATTACTGATTTGAATTCAAATTCATCACTCCCTCTGTGAACAGACTTCAGTCCCCAGGACAAGGAAAGGGAAGTGGGCAGGTTTCTTGAATCCCAGTGACAAAGCATTCTTGAAGAGAATTGGGGAGACTTGAGATTTGGAGTCTGCCTGGTCAACACTGTCACAAATATTCCAGCAACATTTTCATTTCTTAGTGATCAAAGCAGTCAGAATTGAACTTGCTGTAATGATCCATCAGGGAGTTTGCTTAAAATTCCTCTAATTATGGAAAAGCAGAAGATTGCTGCACATAGTATTCTGCATAGAGAAATTGAAGGCATCCTCCTCCCAGCTGCCAGGAGAGATGCAAGCTTGGAAGGGAAAGGCAAAGTCTAGAGGCAGGAGGAAGTGAAGCTGGGCCACAAATCACAAAATAAGATGATGGAAAGGGAAAGATTTTTTTCCTCTCTGCCATTGGACTGTTGGACTTCACTCAGAATTGAGGCTCACATGACCAGGAGATGAGAGAGACATTTCTGTCAGCTGGAGATTGACATTAATTGGGCCAGGGCTGTATTTCCTGGTGCAGAACATGAAGTAGGAAAAACTAGCAGAAGAGGTATGAGCAGGTAGCATGGTGGAAAAACATAAAACCCAGGAAATATGGATTCCTAGAACAAGGGACGCTATCCTGTTTCTTCCTATTAGAAAACAAAAAACCAACAAAACAAACCTGCCTGGTTCCTGTTGCCTTGTCCTAGGATCCCCTACCTTCCTCCCCTCTCCATCTACTCTACTGATGCTTTGAATAGTGGTATTATTGTCATTACAAAGACATTCTTCTTGGTAGCCAATAGCCTAGTAGTGGAGCTGCCATCATCAATATGCCATCCTCATCCCTCCCATTGAAATCTCAACCTCAGCACACTTTAAAAACTCATTTTGGTGCTTCCTCTTTGCCATGGATATCTACAGATTAGCCCACATCACCAGGGACATCTCCATGTTGATGGAGACAAAAACAAGAGAAAAATAAAATACCAAGCTTCCTTAAGTTATCACCTTGGACTCTGACAATTGAAAGCCCCAGGATTGAGAAAAATCCTCTTCAAAGCCCCCTAAGATTAATCTGGTTGGAACTGCTCCTAGAGCCCAAGATCTTGGTGCTAGTGAAAAAAACAGAACCAGATGAACTAGAATCCACATAGTCATGATTCCTCCCTACTTCACTAAGGGGAACAGGAGAGATTTAATCTGTTTAATTGAAAATAATAAATGCAGAGAACAGGAAAGGGGAGGGAAGGAAAAGAAAAAAGATAGGAGGAAGAAATGGATTTGGTAGTAGGAAGACTAGGTTTCCAATACAAATGCTTGAGAGAAGATTGGGATGTAGTAGGGGGAGCTCAAGTCATGAGTCTTCCTCCTTTTCCATTGCTTCCTGGCAATCTTAGGAAATCAAACCATCTCCAGCCTTGCTCATCAGACTGGGTTTAAATTCTTTGAATAAGGAAGTGATATTAAGAAATGTACTGGTAAATGTTTGACAACCAACTTTCGCACAAACATAAACAAAAATGTACTCATGTCACTCTTTTAAGTTTAATTAGCTTTAACACTTTCTTAAGTCTAGACAATTAATGAACAATAAATCAATTCTTGAATTGTAGCATTTGCCAATTATGAGGTAAATGCTCATATTGAAAAAAAAATCTCCCCCCCCCAGGCTGGAGTTAAGTGACTTACCCAGGGTCACACAGCTAGGAAGTGTTAAGTGTCTGAGACCAGATTTGAACTCTGGTCCTCCTGAATTCAGGGCTGGTGCTCTATCTACTGAGCCACCTAGCTGCCCCCATATTGAAAATTTAACAATCAGCTCTTTTGAACTATTTTTAACTGCAACCGACAAATGGGAGTATTTGGTACTCCCAGGGATACTTTCTGGTTTGGAAATAATGCTTCATTCTTCCAGAAACAGAAAGGATGAAGGATATTCTGTCTCTATTCATTTTCTTAATGACAAGGGGAAGTGGATTAGAAGAGCTGGTTCTGAGGTGAGGAGGGAGATAATAATAATAGGTTATTATTAACCTGGTCTATGAAGACAAGAGAAGCAGCTGAAGCCTTGTAGGCAACTGAGGGAAAGACTGAGCTTGTGATGGAAGAAAGAAGACTAGATTTGAAATCAAAGCCCCTCTGCTACTAGCTACCTGTAATGAGCTTGGACAATTCCCTCCCTATTTCTGGGTCTCACTTTCTTCTGAAAAATGATGGGGGTTAATAATTCCAGAGAATGGATAATGAAGCATGCTACCCACCTCCTGCCAGAGAAGTGATGGATTCAGGGAGCAGAACGAGACATATTTTTTAGACAGACAATGTGGGAATTTGTTTTGCTTAACTATGCATATTTGTTACATTTTCCTTTTTATTTCTAAGAGGAGGAGGCAGGATGGAAATAGATATTTGTTAATTAAATAAAATGAATTTTTTAAAATGGAGAGGGATGAACTAGACAGTTTTGCACTGGGTGACTTTCAGCTCCAAATCTATAAATGTATGAGAAAAAATATAGATAGAGAATGGGAGTTTGGGGTTGAGGAATTAAATTGATTAGCATGCAATGAGCAAACACTTATGGTGTTAACCTCACACCAGAGCACTTTGGGCATCCCTGGTTGGTCTCTAGCCAAGGTTCTAACTTAGAACAATGGCCTAGATGGGAAGAAAATGTAGTGGTGGTATCTGTAGGCAAAAAGTCCCAGCAATAACATGGGACATTAGGTGGCTGATGACTTTGTATAACAAGAGAATTGCAATTAAAAGGATGATCAGTCCCTGGGCATCAACAGGGGTCCTGATGCTGGGTGTTTTAAAAAAGCAGCCATAGTAGGGAATTGTTTTGTTTTGGAAAGGTACCAATGGAGGGATTATAAGACTTCAACTTGGATAATATCCAAGCCACTCTGACAGATCTTCCAGGGGAATTACTAAAATGTATTCAGATTGTCTTTTTTTTCCTTTTCCTCTTTTTTGCTTCCCCATTACAAGCTGAGTATTTTTATTTTCAGACAACAAAGACCAGGTAGGTTGAGAGCTCACAAAGATTCCTCATTAGATACTCAGCAGAAACCACACCCTCCTCCACATTTCAAATAGTAGAGGAGGAAGAACATCTGGCCGAGGGAAATAGAGAAGTGAGTAATGAAGGAAGATGGCAAAGGTAAAGTGGGAGGCAGGAAGTGCCATAACCTATCACCTACAGAAACTGCCTGGCTCCCATCTCTTTGTCTGAGGATCCCCTACATTCCTCTCCTTTCCACGATGCTCCACTGATAGTTTGTACGATGGTACAATTGTCATTACAAAACCATTCTTCTCGATGGCCAATAGTATAAGTGACAAAGCTACCATTACCACAAGTGCCATCCTCACCCCTCACACTGTTAACTTAAGCACATCTGAATTAATTTTGGTGCTCCCTTTATGGCACGAAGATCTGCAGGTTAACCCATATCACCAGGAATATCCAACATCCCCATGCTGATGGAAGCAGAAACAAGAGAAAAATGGGATCCCAAGATTCATGATCATTGATAAAACCAACATCACCAACAGTGCTATTTCCCTTGCTATCATTCCAGTTCCAACCTATACACTTTGTCAAATCCTTAGGTGCTTCTTCTATGGCATAGCTATTAGCTGATTTCACCAAGATGATGGAGATAGAAACAAGAGAGAAATGGAATCCTAAGTTTCATGTTCATTGGCAAAACTGCTTCACCAACATCATTGCTGATATTCCAGTTCCAACCTAGGAACTTATCAACTCCTTAGAGGAGATTATCTTATAAATACCAAAAACATCCTCATGGGGATAGAAATGAGGAAAATGGTACTGAAAAAAAATTCATATTCATGGGAAAGGTTTGCAGATGATACTAAGAACACTTGATGTCACCCACTGCCTAGGTGGTATAATATGTGTTAGTGCAAAGTTTTGCTTGATTCTTCAACAGAAACCCCTTACCATACAATTCTTTCTTTCTTTCTTTCTTTTTTTTCCTTTTTTTTTTTTTTTCTGCTAAGGCAATTGGGGTTAAGTGACTTGCCCAGGGTCACACAGCTAGGAAGTATTAAGTGTCTAAGCCAGATTTGAACTCAGGTCCTCCTGACTTCAGGGCTGGTGCTCTATCAGCTGGGCTACTTAGCTGCCCCTACCATACAATTTTTATGAATATAGGGATATGTGTATTCTGCCTGCAACTAAAGGAATTGACATACAATTAAATCATAGACTTGTTAATGGTTATGCTCATATTTACAGGAAAAGAAACAGTCTTTCTATAAACTCTGGAAATGGGGTTGGTTTAAAAGAACTTGGAAGTTACAGCTGGTGATGTCAGAAAGTGGTACTGTACAGGAACTGAGAATATTTAGAGAAAAAGCTGGTCCCAAAAGGGGAATAAGATGATGAGAACAAAAGTCACACTTATTTAGCTCTTAAAAGACTGCAAACTTTATATGTAAATAGAAAGCTGGGCTTAAAGACAGAGAGGTCTGGGTTTAAATCTTGGCTCTGCCACTAACTCAAAAGTAACAGACAACCCTGATAGTCTGGAAGTGTTTCCAGGCATATACTTCACTAGTTGCTGCAACTTGTGTTTTCTCTCTTTTTTCTTCAAATTTTACTGCTTCCTACCATTGTGGCTCTTTTACTTCCTTACCTTGACCTTTCCTCTCTCCCTTCTTATCCTGGGTTGTTCAGTTGTTTTTCAGTTATGTCTAATTCTTCAGGACCCTATTTGGTGATTTCTTGGCAAGGATACTGGAATGATTTGCCATTTCCTTCTCTAGCTCATTTTACAGATGAAAAAATTGAGGCAAAGAGCATTAAGTAATTTGCCCAGAGTCACACAGTTAATGTCTGACTTTAGATTTTAACTCAGGAAGATGAGTCTTCCCGACTTCAAGCCTTGTTCTCTATCCACTGTGGCACTTAGATGCACCTTCTTGCCATTAGTAGGTCACTTTAATCTTTTATGTGTCTCAACTAACTCTCTAGGACTTAGCTACTAAATTATCTCCATTGGTAGAGAGAATTTTGCCTGATGAAATCACCGATTATTTCCTAAGTGGAAGGTATAGAAAGTGGTTTTTTTCCCTCACAATATTCCTGTGAGGCATGCAGTATAAATGGTATCCTCAGTTTATCGATGATGTTCACAAGACTTCTGATTCCACCTGCAGTAGTCTGTCCACTGCATTACACACCATACACTATGTTTATAATTATAGTTTACAAAGTATTTTCACATGAATTTCTTTATTTAATCTTTATGATAACTTTGTACAGTTAGGGAAAATATCAATATACTTGTTTGACAGATGAAGCAAATGGATCTGTGAGAAGAGCCATTCATTCTCTTTCAGCCAGAGTTTCATCTGACTTACTTAAATAACTTCCCTAGGATCACATAGCTAGAGAGCTGGATTTAGACTTGGATCTTCTGGGAGAAATCAGATTAATCTAGATTAAGGATTAATCAAAGGTTGAAAAGCAGAGGATTATATTCAGGGAATCTATGAGTAATGATTGGGTCAAAGTTCGAGTGATCATGAGAAGAATAGATTTGACCTGAATCTGAGTTGAACTTGATCTTACAGAGAAAAGGAATTGTCCTTTTCATAAACTCAAGGAACTGACAGTCAAAATTCAATCTGAGCCTGGTGATTTAGGGTTAACTAAGGTATGATAGGGTGGGTAAGAAATAAGCCGAGGACTCAAGCTTGGAAAAGAAATTCCTATTGTGTGTGGTACAATAGAAAGTGCCCCAAAACAATCAATATTGGTGATCATTTTGTTGATGCCTGATCTGTGACAGATCCTCCTTTTGTATCCTAAATATCCACCAAAAAAAAAAAAGTTCATTCTAAGAAGACCCCATGATTTTTTAAGATGAAGAATGATGGTGGATAGAGGAAGGCAGTACTTGGCACATAGTATATGCTTAATAAATATTTATTGCATTGAATGGAATGATGAAGACATTTGGCCAAACCAAAAAAAAATTAAGAGAGAGAGAGAGAGAGAGAGAGAGAGAGAGAGAGACAGAGACAGAGACAGAGACAGAGACAGACAGAGACAGACAGAGACAGACAGAGAGAGACAGAGAGATAGAGATTCTATGACTTATTGAAATTAATGCTAGGCTCTGAAGAGGTCATCTCATGCTTCTCTGTCCCTCCAGGGTAACTTCACCCCAAATTGTTCCAATCTCTCTCTCTCTCTCTCTCTCTCTCTCTCTCTCTCTCTCTCTCTCTCTCTCTCTCTCTCTCTCTCTCTCTCTCTCTCTCTCTCTCTCTCTCTCTCTTTGGCTTATTTAGTTGATTGGTTTGGGAGTTTTCTTGATACCTATCCAGGCAAATAGGAGCTAGTACTAGTCCTCCAGTTACAACACCTGCACAATCTCGAAGACCTTCTTGATAGCCATCTTTCTCACTTTCTGTCTTTTACTTTCCTTCATAATGATATTCTCTGTGCTTCTGCTCCCTCTTCTCAATTTCTGTTTTTCTTTTTCACTCCTTTCTTTCCTTTCCTCCCCTCCCCTCTCTTCCTCTCTATTATTTCTCTCTAGTTAATTCACTCCACTATATCAAATTAAAATAGTTGAGACCAAAGTCTATTGACTCTGGTTGAAGGTCTTTTCATTTTTGTGTAAACCACAGATCCCAGAAATTTATACTACAACCACCAAAAATCCTTTCAAACTCATACTGCATCCTTTTTCCTATTTTTTCTGTACTTCCCCCTTACACATTATCTTGCCTATAGTGCCCCCTTGCTGCCCACCACATTCTCCTAGAAGAAGAAAGACAGAGATACTACCTTTTTTGAAATTCTTATCACCTGTCACATTGAGCTCCTTCCTTTTTCCCCACCCCCCACAACGTAACTTAAGTGATGGTAAAGGTAGTAACTAAGTGATCTGTAGCTCCCTTTCCTTCTTCTGTAAAATATGGACAGTGGGAACCACAGGAGAAATGAGCCTTGAAAATTAATCTGCTTTACAATCCTCATGAATATTTAAAAGCTGATGAATATGTAACTACATTTCTCTTCTCCATTAGTGCCTGCTTGGGTGTCACTCCAGTTTCTCCAGGTTTTCTTTAGTCGTGGCTTTGCCGGAATGACGTCTTCCACCCCAACAAGTCATTGACATTTCGTGGACTTCCACCCAGCCCTGAGATTAGGACCCATCCCTCTAGAATTCTCAGTGAATCTGAAGAGGATCCCTTTGCACCTTTCCCAAGATGGAAACTACCAGGCTAATAGAAAACAATTAACTAAAGCTAGTACTTTCGGGGTATGGGATTTTAGGAGTAACTGAGGCAGAAAGATATTGTATAGGAACAGCCAAGGGTCAATAGAGAACTTTACATTAAGGGCTTGCTCTGACCTTTATCTCTCACTTGTTCATGGAACCCCATGGATGAGGGTAGGTAAAGGTCACAAGGCATTAATGAATAGAACTGTGAGAACCAGATAAGTTAAGTCAAAAGAAAGAAGATAGAGTTGTCTAAAGCTCTTTGGAATCTGATGTGAGAAGTAAGTGATACAGATAAGGGATGGGTTCCAAGATACTCCTTAAGCAGAACTGATTGGTCCTGGCCCTCCTTGGATATCTAAACTGCATTTGACATGAATAACTCCTCTGACTTTTGTCTTTCTAGGATCTTACTCACACTTCATACTTGGCTGGACTCTGAGAGGTATGGCAAACACAGCACGCCCCTTAGCACAAAGTCATTATCGTCATCATCATTATCATCATCATGGTTCCTCTACATAGAGCAGTTTGCAACTTACAAATGACTTTATTTGGCAGTGCAGATATTCTAATTGCCATCTTACAGATGAAGAATTTAAAGCTCAGAGGAATGTTTCACAGAATCTTAGAATTACAAGGACCTTCAGAGGTCATATAGTCTAACCTGTGTGCTTAGGAATCCCTTCTCTAATAAATCTGACCCTTCGTCAAGTAGCTTGTGTCTGAAGACTTCTAGAGATGAAAAATTCATAACTTCTTAGGATAACCCATTCCAATCAACTCACCCAAGATGATGCAGATATCAATCAATCAATAAGCACTTAAGTGAATACTATGTGCTAAGTATTAGGGATACAAAAATGAAATTGTACCTACTCTCAAGGAGCTCCTGTTCAAACAGGAGATAAAACATGTAGAAATATAGGTAAATATATAATAAAGACAAAATAATTTGGGGGCAAGTATTTGTCAGACCTAGGTTTTCTAAGATCACATCTTGAGGGCTTTCCATTAGAAATTATTTCCTTTCCCCTTTGAACTCTTTTTACCTTTAGTTGAATAAGAAGTCGCTGCTGCCCAAGGACAGCAATCACAGCTAAGCCAATCTGACTTGAAATGAGGGCTGCTCCAATTTCTTAGTGTTTTCAAGATATGCTGTCTTTAATTCCTTAGAGTTCTGTTGATGATTCACAAATAGATCTTTTGCTCTTCCCTCCTGGTGAGGTACAAATACATACATCTACTATCTGAGCATCTTTATTGGGTCTTTCAGAAACCAGTAAGAAAAATGTATAAGATTGCATTTGGAGGAAGAAAAAAGCTAAGTTTGTACATGACTTCACTCATGAGATTCCATTAACAAAAAGAACCATATCATACCCCTCCCAAGATTATCTGCTATATCAAAAAACTTCTCATTACCTCTAGGACCATCTTACCACTCACAAGACTGTCTTACTGAATCTCAATGTCACTCTTCCCCTAGTACTATCTTACTGCAGGCCTAAGAGCATCTCACTTCATCCTGTATATCACTGTTTTTAGGACCATCTCACCTCATTCAAAACTATTTCACTCCTTCCAGGATTATCTTCATTGCAGACATTCAGCAGCTTTGGGGGACCATTTCAATTCATTCTCGATCCAACTCACTCGAACCTTAATAAATCTCATTGCTCCGACCATACTACACCCCAAGGCCATCTCATTGCTCCCTGAGCCATTAAACTGATCTACTTTTCCTTATGCTCCACTTTAGTTTCCTTGGATCTCATCTTCTTCCAATCTAGAAGTGGGCTCCAGAGAGGAACAGGCTTCACTCCCAGCTGCTATATGTCTCCATCAATCACCCTGCAGGAGGAGCAACAGCAAGAACAGCAGGGCCCTTTCCCAAGTAGCAAATCTTTTCTTAGAGCCTGAAGCATACTCAAGTACAGAATCAGTGCCCTGTGGTGGGGAAGGGGGGAAGGGCTGGCAGGAGTGCCATTCCAAGGAGTGGACCAGTGGACCATGAGGTCAATCCGTGGTGCTACGATTCAGAGCAGAACTATGACTTAGTAAGAATTTGGTGTTAAAATGAACTTGAATGAAAAGCTCTGATGTGCCATGGCACCAGACTAGGAATTCTGGGCTTGAATAGCATCACTCTTTGGAATTCTAAGCAGAATACTATCCTATTTGAGAATTCCAGGCAGGAACAACCCTGAAAATTTTAATACAAACTCCACACTGTGGAAATTCTACCTTCATCCATCCCTGAGAATTTGAGGTCAGATTGCCCAGATCCTGGGAGTTCTTCCAGTCACCTAAGTTCATAACTTCAGAGTCATCTTCAATTCTTCACTCTCTCTTACTCCAATCAGTTTCTGGGCCTTGTCATTTCTATCTCTACAGGATCTCTTACATTCCTCCCCTTCTCATCACTCACACAGCTATTACCCTAATCTATTATCTCATTCTTCCTAACAGCCTCCTAGTCATAGAATCCACTCTAATTTTACTTGCTTGCCACCTCTCATCACTCTAATTATCCTAAAAGTAGTCATTCAAATCATCTTCTTCCAACACTCTGTTGATCACATCCCTCCCCTACTAAAGAGCTTTTAGTGGCTCCCTACTATTTATTATACTGAATCCATACTCAGTCAGACTAATAATCACCTTGATCAACCATCTTTCCCCCTCACCCAATCTTACTACTTTCACATGTCCCAACCCAAATAACCAGATGGCCAGCCCCAACACACAACCTCTCATTCCTCACTCTGCACTAAATGGATACAGTTGACTCTTCCTCCTCTTTTCTTAAGTTGCCCTCTCCTTACCCCTTCATCATTTGATGTCTCATCCCTTCTTCTGTGATCTACTAAAGCTCACAGCTTTCAGGAAGCCTGATGATGAAATAAAACTTCTTTTATTGTGAGTATAAATTGTGTTTCATCATTATTGCAGCTGTAGTCAGGGGGAGGTTGTACAATTGTAGTGTGGACTTTGGATAGACACTATGATCAAATGAGTCATTGATTTAATACAGAAAGGGGATGAGCTTCTAGCTGGGTTGGGACAGATATGGAACCAGTCTTTTCTTCTTGGCCAAGGAGCAGTGATCTAGAAGATTGGTGACAGTAGTTAAAAGTATGGACCTGGGGTATCAGCCTATTAGAGGGAAGACAAAGGAATTTTTAGGGAAGAATGGGATTGCATTTTGTCAGCTTTATAAGATTAATCTCAATGAACTCGTCATTCCTTTACTCTGCATCTATCCCTTCACATTTCCCAAGGTAGTGCACCCCATAGTCATTTCTATAACCTTCATTTGTGCACTCGGTGGAAAGGACTATTTGCCATGCATCATCTTTTCCGTCAGACCTCCACCCCAATACTCATATAGATAGTTGTCAGCATCAATGCATCATCTTAGAGAAGAAACAGCAACGTAGTATGTGAAGGGAAACACATATCTATTCATTTTCACTTGCTGATGTGGTTGTCTCGATGGGTCTTATTGCTGTTCTTATAGGTGCTTTATCAACCACCAAAGCCATAACTTGGGAGCTTCCCAAGGACAGAGATCCTTCCTCTAGATGTCCCTGCCCCTGCATAATCTACATGGTGTGCCCTTATTAAAAAGAAGTTTGTTGGATTTCATTTCAAAAGAATTGGCTTTGGGTTCTGGCTCTAACACTTCAAAGATGGATGATCTTGAATGGATGTCCATCAGTTGGAGAATGCTTGGGTAAATTATGGTATATGAAGGTTATGGAATATTATTGCTCTGTAAGAAATGACCAGCAGGAGGAATACAGAGAGACTTGGAGAGACTTACATCAACTGATGCTGAGTGAAATGAGCAGAACCAGAAGATCACTATACACTTCAACAACAATACTGTATGAGGATGTATTCTGATGGAAGTGGAAATCTTCAACATAAAGAAGAGCCAACTCACTTCCAGTTGATCAATGATGGACAGAAATAACTATATCCAGAGAAGAAACACTGGGAAGTGAATGTTAATTGTTAGCACTAATATCTGTCTGCCCAGGTTACATGTACCTTCGGAATCTAATGCTTATTGTGCAACAAGAAAATGGTATTTACACACATGTATTGTATCTAGGTTATATTGTAACACATGTAAAATGCATGGGATTGCCTGTCATCAGGGGGACGGAATAGAGGGAGGGGAGGATAATTTGGAAAAATGAATACAAGGGATAATATTATAAAAAATATATAAAAAAAAAGATGGATGATCTTGAGCAAGTAATTTTATCTCTCTTGAGATTCAGTCTTTAATCTACAAAATGAGGGCGATAACCCTCATGTTGTCTCTCTTACATAGTGGCTGTGAAGCAAGGAATGAGGGAGGTGTTATTATTCCCATTATCATTAAAAGCCTCAGGGATGCAGGAAGGGCCACTGAGTCACTGGGATGAATGACAAATAGAACACAGCTCAATCAGTGGAGCATTTGCCTTGGTTTTTCAGGCTTATGTACCTTTCCTCAGAGGAATGAACCCAATGAGAACAATGGCCATGAAGGCATTTGAAGCAGCAACGGTCGAGCACTTAGAGCTTCCTCAGACATCAAAGCTCCAAGGTTATTCACTGTCTCCTGGCCCATTGCTGGTCACATTGACTTTTGTCCTACCATTAGATTTCAATAATATCTCTGGAAGAGAGAATAAAGCTGAAGATGTGCAATTCTGCCTCACTTAATTCCAATTCATGAGTCAGTCAAGACATCACCTGTGATAACATTGGTCCTCTTCAAAACAAAAGTCAAACAAGAACCTGATGGTTGCGAGGAAATAATTTTGTAAACCTTAATTCACTATACTAATAATAATAGCTAGCATTTATAAAGTACTTTAAGTTTCACAAAGTAGTTTAACAGTATTACTTGATTGACACAAAAACCTTGGAATTATATGCTATTATTATCCCCTGAAGTTCCTTTTAGCACTAAATCCTATAATTTGGACTCAGAAGACCTATATTTCAACCTCAACTCCAATGTTTACTAGTTGTGTGACTTTGGGCAAATCATTTAAATTCTCTTGGTCTCAGTTTCACCATATGCTAAATAGGGAGAATAACAACTTGCACTTCTGACTTTACAGGATTATAGGAGGATTGTACTATTGATTGTTGTTGTTCATTCTTTTTGAATCATATCCAACCCTCTGTGGCCCCATTTGGGGCTTTTTTGGCAAAGACACTGGAGTAGATTGCCATTCTTTCTCTAGTTCATTTTATAGATGAAAAACTGAGACACACAGGGTTAAGTGACTTGCCAAGAGTCATATAGCTAGTAAGTATTTGAAACTGGATTTGAAATCAATCTTTCTAACTCTAGCTCCAGTGTTCTACCATGACACATAGCTGATATTATATTAATGTAAAATAATAATTGCTACAATAATAATCATTATCCTTTCTAGGTATGTGTTTATGGTCTAAAAGATTCATTGGAATGTCACCAAGTTTGTGTACAGTGCTTTAAGTGAATAGTGATTGCCTAATTTGGTGTGGTGGAAATAGCATTGACCTAGGAGTCAGAAAACCTAATTTTAGTTCTGAGTCTTCTAATGATAATGAGGATAATAATGCTTTCCTGGATCAATAGCAGTGAGGTATTATAGTGTGGTATAGAGTACTGAACCTCGAGTCAGGAAAATTTATCTTTCTGAGTTCAAATTAGGCCTTAAATATTTACTATCTGTGTGATCCTGGGAAAGTCCCTTAATCCTGTTTGCCTCAGTTTCCTCATCTGCAAAATAAGCTAGAGAAGGAAATAACAAACCACTCCTTTATTTTTGCTGAATAGGCTACAAAGAATAGAACATGACTCAAAAAGACAGAACAACAGGTTAATAGTAGAGGCCTCCCATCAATCTTGTAAAGTTAGAAGCCTAAGTATTATTATCCTTATTTAACATACAGTGGAACTGAGGTCCAGAAGGTTGAAATGACTCACTGAAAGTCACACAGCTAGTAAATGGTAGATGAAATACAGATCCGAGTCCAGATTATAGGACTGAATGCTAGAAGAGAGTTTAGCGATTATCGGGTTGACCCCTGCTCATTTTACAGATAGGGTTTAAGTAATGCATCCAAGGTCTCCGAGGTAACAAATGACAAAGACAGGATTCAAATCCAAATCTAATACTTCTTCCATGACACCAGATTTCATCTCACTATAACAAAGGCCAAACAGGATGACAGAGGCAGAATTTCTTTGCAAACTATAAAGTGAAATATAGCATGTGGTCCTATTATTCCCCTTCTCACCGTCTCCTTTCATAGAGAGGAGGGGGAGAGGGTCCTCAGCTGGACAGATGCACCCTTGCTTGCACGCCACCATCAGCGTTAGAAATTCCTTGCCAGGATTGGGTTTGCTGTACCCAGCTCCAGCTCCCCACTCCCCAACTGACTCCACAGCATGAACAAGTGCTTGCCTTGTCAGACAAGCCCCTCGCCTCCTCGCAGAGCAGAACAAGCAGAGCGAGCCTGGTCCTTGTCGGAGGCTCGGAGGCGCTGAGCATAATTACACAGCACTTGGGAGCACCAGCCCCTCCCCCACAGCTGGTACATTTGCTGCTACCACACAGCCAGCAACCATGAAACCAGAACAATTCTGTCCAGGGGGAAGTAAGAGTGGGTCTTGTAAAGTAGGGTCAGGCAGATGGAAGATCTGATGGGTGGGTTTAGAGGCTCTCAACGAGATGTGTGAAATCTGAACTCACCATTAATCTATTTCCCTTCTCCCCTCTTTCTCCAATGAGGCAATGTTTTGTTTTGTTTTGTTTTTTGTCCTAATTCTTTATTTATAAAATTAGGAGCTTGAACTCTGATCCTATAAAAGCCTTTTCTCACATTCCTGTGAGGTAAATCATGCCATTCTATTAAGCCCATTTTGCCGATGAGAGAATTGAAAAGTATGACAAAAAATGGCAGATCCATCAAAACAAAAGCCTGCAGATAGCTCATCTCCCAGTAGAGTGAAAAGACACTGACTCTCTGATCAGAGGATCTCGATTAAATTCTGCTCCTGTTTTTTTAACTATCCATGTGAGCTTTAGTTTCCTCACCTGCAAAGTGAGAGTTTTTACTGGATAGCCTCTGAGGTGTCTTTCCATTCTCCATATATGAAACTATGAACACCCTGTCCTTGGACTCTAGAAAAATCTGATTTAAGTTGCATGTGAGTACTCTTTGCGAGTAGGGTCTATTTCATTTTTTGTCTTTGTATCTCCATTATCTAGCACAGTTCCTGGACCATAGTGGACACATGATAAATGTTGAATTGAATTGAATTAGCACTAGCTCTTAACCTAAGTCTCAGTATCTTCATCTTTAATATGGGAATGATTGTGTCTATCCTATTTCACAACATTGTAGAAACTAAATGAGATATTGTTGTTATGTTTCCTGGGAATATAGAATAACTGAACCTTCTCTGGCACCTTAACCCTTCCCTCTGCCTCTGTCCTCCATATGCTGTCTCCTTTTCTCTTTAACTCTCTCTATCTCTATCTCTCTCTCTCTTTCTCTCTCTCTCACACACACACATACACACACACATACACACACACACACACACATGAATTTGAAGTCAGAGGATCTATATTGAGTTCAAACCAGCTTGGATATTTACTATCAGTATGACTTTGGGCAAGTCACTTAACATATATGGATCTCAACTTTCTTACCTCTAAAGTGGGTGTAATACTATCTATACTAGCTCTTGTGAGGAGTATAAGGAGAGTGTTATGAGGAGGGCACTATAGAAATATTATCTCAAATCAAAGGGATCTGGTCATCCACACCAGAGGTCAATTAGTGTAGGTCTTTTTTTTTCTAAGTCCCGGAACATTGAGTTCCTTGGGTGGAGGGATAGGAAAACAAGATTAGCATTTTAAAACTTCCTGAAGATCTTCTTCCCCAGACTAGAGCCTCAGGTCTGAAGTATTTACAAGACTTATGGGTAATAAGCATTGAGATAAATGGAACAGTGATTAGCAGCCTATTCATATCATTTAAAAACCTGTTCCCTTGAGCCCTGGCGGCTTCCAATAGCTCTTATAGCCCTCCTCACCACCCTACCTCTTTCTCTGAGTGCCAGGTAAAAGAGAATGCAGAACCCCAGAAGGACTTTGGCCTCTCCCTCCCTCCCTCCTTCTCTTGCACTGGCCAGCCAGGCCAGATGGATTATGTCTTATTTCTTCTGGATTTGGCTGCAGGAATCAAACCGTATTTAAGGTCATTGATTGTTCCAAAGGCCAAGTGTATAATGTACCAGAAAATGAGTTTTGAGTGCCTGGCAGGAGGCAGCTCAGCTCTGGTCTCCACTTTAGCTCTACTTCAGCCTTGAGGAGAACATTGGCCTACATAGGTGGGAAGGTGGGAAAATAGGAGAGGGAAAAGGGAAGAGGGTGGGCAGTGGAGTGGCAGAGTTTGGGAACTTGATGCCCCTTCCATCTCCCATGATGTTTCATGAGAGTCTTACTAGACCTAGATGTGTCCTTCCCATCTTCAGATGAATGCTGTTTATCTATAAATTAAAAAATCACACTCTGTATACCTAATCTTATTCTCTCTCTCTGTCTCTGTCTTTCTGTCTCGATCTTTCTCTCTCTCTGTCTCTCTCTTTTTCACACACACACACATACACAAATAGCAAGTATATACATAAAAACACAATTTTAGAAGTCTTCATATTTATTTTTACCCAGTACATGCCCTATTATCATAAAAGAAACAGTGTGACATATTGGAATGAGTCTTAGAATTTGAGTCAGAAATTTTGAACCTCAGTTTCATCATCTATAAAGCATATAAAAACATTTGCTCTATCTGTCTCTCAGAAGTTGGTTTCTTGGTTGATTTGTTTTTAAAGAAAAATGCTTCATAAATATTAAATAATTACATACATGTAAACTATATATGTACATGTAATTTAATGTGTGTATGTATTTGATGTAATGTATATATAGTTAGTATATACATTACATGTATGTGTAAATACAAGATACATATATTCATGTGTCTGTATAGTCACGTAGACATGTAGATATTCATATTTCATATACATTCTTAATAGTATGTACACATTGAATATACCCACATTTTCACACGTATTTACATCAGCATATATATTGACAACCAAAGCAAAAAATACTTCTTTGTGAGACAAGAATTAAAGTGGACCTGGTTGAATCAGCACACTGGACAGCTCCCAAACAATTCATTAGCTCCACCCTTGGTCATCTCTACCTTTTTCTGAAGCGTCTCTTCTAAACACTTGTCTCAGCCTGTCAACATTAAAGTCACAAAGGCAGTGTTGTTTTTTTCCCCATAAGATCCCAGTTAAAGTACAAATGAGAAATGAGTATAAAAATCAAACATTGCTCACAGTATGTAAAGCTTTAAATAAGCATCATCCCAGGAACAATCCTGTGATGGCAGTAGTAGTAGTGCTATTATCTCCATTTTCTAGATGAAGAAACTGAACGTGAAAAATGGTTATATGGATTATTCATAATTACATAGATTTTATCATAAATTAGATTTAAATTTGAGTCTCTTGATTCCAAATCCTGTGAGTACGCTTTCTACCCTTTACCATGTTATTTTTCCAATATAAATAGCAATAGCAATACAGATTTTCATTGAGTGTGTGAAAATAGAGGTGGAGTGATCCTAGCAGGGACATGCTGCAACATGTTTAAATTTGCAGCAACAAGATTTGCAAGGTCAATGAGTCATATGCTAGCAGCTCTGAAGAATGGAATTATCTACTATTTTTTTCTCAGGATGAAGATAGATAACCAATGTTCATAGCAAAACATTAAAATAAGCTAAGAAAATCTGCCAATAAGACAGAGATTTGTATAGGGCAACTGGGTGGCAGAGTGGATAGAGTACTGGTCCAGGGGTCAGGAGAATCTGAATTCAAATCCAGTTTCAAACACTTAATACTTACTAGCTGTATAACCCTATCCAAGTCACTGAATCCTAATTGCCTTGCCAAAAATGAAGATATTTGTGTAGAAGATGTAAGGTTAAGACTTTCTGATTAGCAGCAAAGGCTCATGTTAGTCAGGAAAGATGGCAGATAAAAAATTGGTCATCCAATCATTTTAAAAAAATGTTAAGATGTTAAGAGATTTCATCCTCTCAAATCAATAGCTCACTATGAGAATGATAGCTACAGAGTAGAATTTATGTAAAGTAACATACTGCTGAAAAACTTGAACTTGAAGAGAGTTTCTGGAAAGACTGCTACCCATTTGAACAATGAAGAGAAGCAGTGAAGACTTGTTATTTGTTCTGATCTTTTAAGAGAAGCCAAACAAAATAACACATTGCTAAAGAAAATAGTCATTGGTGATGAAATGAGAAATTCCAGCATGACCCAGAAACAAAGCACTCAAATATTCTCACGACCCAAGAAACAACACATGTCAAGCTTATAGAGGAAGACACATTGTTGATTTGTTCCTTTGACCTCAATTGTCATTGTATATGCCAAATTCATCCCACAAGGTCAAATAGTCAAACTGATTGAGCAGAAGTTCTAAAGCTCTTGGAGAGGTTCTATGAAGCATGAAGGAGTGAGATGTTTCAGGATTTACTATAAGAAAATCGGATTGGAACAAGATTGATATTTTCCAGTCAGATTATCCACTTTAATTATCAGATTTGAGTGTAAATGGCTTTGGGTCACACTTCAAAACCGAAGTCACTCTCTAAGATTGGCCACCATTGAAGATATTGAGAAGACTGTTGTGAAGGGTGATTCCAAAAGGGAGTGCCCCTAAGGTTCTGAACAATGGAAGTAACTTAGAATAACCACATAGCCATCCAGGGTGACTACTTTGAAGGATACAATTTCGAATTTTTAAGATCTAATGTGTCTTTTTAAAGATTAGTCCCATTACTTTATTTTTTATATACCTTTTTATTTACAAGATATGTGCATGGGTAATTTTTCAGCATTGACAATTGCAAAATCTTTTGTTCCAACTTTTCCCCTCCTTCCCCCCACCCCTTCTCCCAAATGGCAGATTGACTAATACATCTTAAATATGTTAAAGTATAAGTTAAATATGATATATGTATACATATCCAAACAGTTATTTTGCTGTACAAAAAGAATCGGACTTTGAAGTAGTGTACAATTAGCCTGAGAAGGAAATCCAAAATGCAGGCGGACAAAAATTAGAGGGATTAGGAATTCTGTGTAGTGGTTCATAGTCAACTCCCAGAGTTCTTTCTCTGGGTGTAGCTGGTTCAGTTCATTACTGCTCTATTGGAACTGATTTGGTTCATCTCATTGTTGAAGAGGGCCACGTCCATCAGAATTGATCATCATGTAATATTGTTGTTGAAGTATATAATGATCTCCTGGTCCTGCTCATTTCACTCAGCATCAGTTCATGTAAGTCTCTCCAGACCTTTCTGAAATTGTCTTACAGAGCAATAATATTACATAATATTCATATACCACAATTTATTCAGCCAATCTGCAATTGATGGGCATTTACTCAGTTTCCAGTTTCTGAGTCCCATTACTTTAAAGCTAAAGTATCTGCTGCTCTCCTGATGGCTTATTAGCCCTGGTTCATTCCTAGAAATTATTCTTCACTTTAGCCCAGAGAAAGCAAAATACAGGGTAAATAAGTTTAAATGTGCATATTTTGTGGGGAAGAGGATAACAGAAATAAACTCTGTGTGTCAGAAAGTGAGAACAGGGAGAATCATGGAGATAATACCAGGCTGGGGAAGGAGAAAGAAGGGAACAGGCTTAATATATGAGGAAGTATCTGGATTGGAGAATTTACAAATGAGTAGTATAGGACCCCAAAAGAAGATGAATATTGTATGTAGAATACTGTGCAGGGCATTAGGGAAGACGTGATGTTGCAATGATAGGATCCTTATCCTGATGAAGTTCATAAGTTGAAGTTCACTGCTCTTTATCCTCTGGCTCAAGATTCTGATCTCTTAACCTTATGGATTCATAAGCTTAGATCTGTATCAGAGGACTTTGTCACCTTTCCCTAATGACTTTTATCCCTTCTGCCATGCCACTAGTCACAGTGGCCATCTTCCCTTCTATCCCTGTTGCTACATGATTCGACAAATGCAGTTCTTAAGGGGAAAATATACATTCAGAAATCATGTGTAAAGAGCAAAGCAATTTTTGACAACAATAGCTTTTTATTTTCAAAATACATGCAAAGATAGTTTTCAACATTCACCTTTGCAAAACCTGAGCAAAGCAATTAAAAAAAATAAGTATATAAAATAATCTGACTTAAAAGACTGGACGACTCCAGGCTCACTGAACTATTCTTACCAACTGAAAATTCACAAGTTAAATCTCCAACCCACAATGATTCCTAAGGCTCCATTTTCTGTCCCTATATAATGCCAGAAAATGCTATGGAAAGCCAGAAAATCAGATTAAAGAGGGATTTTTAAGATCACAGAGGGCAAAGTCCTTATTCTATATAAATTAGGAAGCTTAGACCCCCCCCAAAAAAAAAGGAGGTAGTTATCCTAAGGTCACAAAACCAGTATTTAGTATAAATGAGTTCTGTTCTCAAGTTGTCTGACTCTGAATCCAGCACTCTTGCCTTTGTGCCCATGTTATCTTTCCATTCCCAGAGCAAATTCTCATATTCTGGGATCAGCCTAGCTCGACATATTTTGTATGTATATTCATTCTTTCTACAATTCCAGGCTGTCCAAATTCAACAGCAATGTAGCCCTCATTTGGCAGAGGTGGGAAGGGGAAGAATTGGGAAGAAAAAGACCTGTACCTCCTCAGTATAAGAAAATGCCTTCTTATTCTTGTTTTTTTTGTTATTCCCCTGATTACTCTGTGCATAGAAGGGTCAGGACCCACTGATCTTAAACTCTGTTCATTATCTTGATTAGTGCCTTTCTGATTTCTGACATTGGTATTTAAACTAGCTTACTGTTATAGTGATCTATGAAACTGACAGCTACCTTCAGACCCTCTCTTCCCTATTTCTTCTCTTCTAGGTTGATCAGAATATGAGGAAATGGGCTTATGTTGCAGCAAGAGAAAGAAATACTTATATAAAGAAAGGAACTGCCTAATAGGCTATTTAAATAATAGAACAGGAGTAAGAGGGAATCCCCATAACTGTTGACCTTGTTTTGAAATAAGTACCTGGAGAAAAGGGACTGGATTGGATGACCCCTTTGCCAACCTACAGCAACCTACAAAGGGAAGTCATGAATGTCTTAAGACAACTGTTTGATATGAAGGAGAGTAGTTTTGCAGGCTCTCTGAAAATTCCAATGTCGTCATTTAATAGGAAAGTTTCAACTAATGAATGCCAGGGATAACAGTAGCTTCTTAATAGGACCTTTAATGAAGACTCATTTCAGCTTTTATTAACATGGAGGAGGAATAAACATTGTTTCCCTAGCCATCGGGCATCAGCGGGAATGAAAATCAGTACCTTAGCATTCTCCCAATCCCTGCCTCCTGGATCTGTATTGCAACAAATATAATTATGATCCCTATTAGCATCCAGTGCAGCAGAAAGGATTGAGACTAGAACTGAAGGACTTATTTGGGAGGTGTGGTGGGGCACTGTATATTGGAAAGAATATGACATCATCTTTGAAGCCTGTCTTATTTCTGGGGGTCAGTGGACATGTCATTCTCTCTAGGGGCAGAAGAGTGAACAAAACGAGGTGACTCTATTAGATTTCGATATCTCTGAAATGTGAGCCCCAGCCCCGGACACAGTTCAGGAGTCCTACTTAATTGTCCCATTTCCTAAATCATCACTGCCTCGAGTCCCAGCGGAAAACTCCAGTTGGAAGATGAGAATAACTATGAAACAAGTCCATTATTATCCTATTCTTGCGGCTTAACCCATCTACCAATAGTTAGCACACAATCACCAAGTTAATTAGATGAGTCTCTGGGCTCCAACCAGTTAATCAGGCTGAACTAAGCACCAAAGTGTTAAAAGCACCATACTAGGCACTACTCAGAGGCTCAGATGAAAAGGCAGCCTTGGAAAGAGGTTTCAGGAAACCATAACCAGGTTTCAGGAAACATGAGTTCAAAATCTGTTGTTAGCTCCTTGACCTGGGCAAGGTAAATTCCCCTCTTGGGGATGAATTAGGTTACCAGCACTAGTGCTCTGGGAGAGCTCCTAACCTAACAGGGAGATAGCCATACCCCTATTAAACAACACTTAAGTAAGTTTACAATTATTTCCTAACTGCTCAGAGATCAGAAGCAGTCAAGGGCTAGTCAGTTAGGTGAAGGCTTCCTAGAGGAGGAAATTCAAAGGCAGAGTTTGGAGCAAAGGGACAGAAAGACATCATCATCATTATAGTAGCTCTCACTTTTTCCAGCACTTTGAAGTTTTCAAAGTCTTTCCTTAAAACTATCCTGGAGCACAGGCAGTTCAACTATCATTAACCTCATTCTACAGATGTGGAAATCGAGGTTCAAAGAGGTTATAACTGGTTCTGGAGTCAGAGAACCTAGGTTCAGATCTTAGCTCTGATACTTAGCATGTGACCACAAGCAAGTCACATAATGTCTCCCAGCTTCAGTTTCCTCATCTGTAAAACCAAGGATGATGGAATGAATGGCCTTTGAAAGCTCGATCTATTCATTCTACTTTTATGATATGATCTGCATCAGAATTATAGCTTGTCTATGATCTCAGGACTAACAAGTGTTAGAGTGGGGAGAGGCCGAACTAACATTGATCTATCAGGGAGAAAATGGAACTTTGCCCTAAGCTCCAACATGAAGGGAAGGGCCCACTCCCATTTCCCATCACCCTGAGGTGATGACCATCCCTGTGGCTTGCTTGAAGATTTCACACAAACTCTCCATAAGACCCTCTGTGGACTAGACTGCCTCCTGTAAGGAGAAGAACTGTCCCATTGGCTGTCACTGCATTCCCCTCCTCAACTATCAGACTATCATGAGCAACACTTCAATTACATTTGCCCCAAGTCTCCTAGAGTCCACATTCAAGATTTTAATGCTATTTCAGACTGATTGTGTAAAGAAGCTTGCTAGGCTTTCTTCCTAAGTGAGTGATTTACCTATCAGTGGTATATTGATTTGATTAGAGTAGAATCAATGTTGGTACTCAAAGCTCACAAGGGGAGACTCCTCTTTCCTAGGGAAAAAAAAAAGTGGGAATAAGGAAAGCTCTAACCCAGATAAGGAAGGAGATGATTCCAGGGCCTACTTTGACCTGTGGTTTATTCATTTTATTCTTCCCACCAGGTCTTGGTGCCAGGTTGGAAAAAGAGACTTTACAGTTCAAAGAGTTCATCAATAAGATTTCGTTAAAATTCAAATGGAATCATGAAGATTTTTTAAAAACCATCACATCTGACTTAATCTATTTCCCCTTTGAGGTTTATACCCCATCTGCTCATAAAGCCATCGGTAGCATGTTGCCTCTGGAGAGAGAACATGGTGACCTTGAGGAACTAAAATCTGTGAAGAGGGAGCATTTAATAGAGGTGGTATGGTACGACACTTAGAATATTCACTTTCAACTTAGGAGACACAAGATTGAAATCAGGGTCGGTCACACTAACTATGTGACACTAGACAGATATCCTTACTCCTTAAAACATCAATTTCTTCACCTGTAAAATTCTAATAATTAACATCTGAGAAGCAGCATGGCATAGCCTTAGAAAACCAGGGCAAGAATCAGTAAGACCTGGATTCAAGTGAAAAGTCACTTAACTCCTCAATGTCCAGAGGCAACTCTAGAATTATCCATTTCAGAGCAGTTGCCAGTCTGTATTGATAAGAGAGATTTTCCTCATTAGGTATTCCCTTACCCAATGAAATCACAAATCTGATTCAGGAAGAAAAAAAAAACACTAGTAGTTGCATAGTTTTAAAGTCTTCAAGTGATTTACATATATAATTTCATTTGAGCCTTAGAACAACTCTGCAAGGTAATAGAAGGAATATACCATTTACACCCATAAGAACTACAGGAGGTAGAGTGAGATGGAGGGCAAAAGAGAGAATCAGAAAAATGGCTGCGGGGAATCTGAAGATCACTTTCAGCTCAGGAGATCAAGGAAGGCCTTGTGGAGGAGGTGCACCCTAAGCTGGTTTCTGAAGAAAAATAAGATTTCAACTGGCAGCAATGAAGCAAGATAGACAGTCTACATGAACCCACAGAAGCAGAAAAGTGAGAAATGAGATTAAGGAACAGCTAATGATGCAGATGCAGTTTGGTTGGAACTCACTATATGAAGGGAAGCAATGTGAAATAAGTCTGAAAAGGTAGGTCAGAGCCAGATTGTGGGGGGATTTAAAAACCTGACTGAGGAATTTGTGTTATATCCTATTGTTCCTGAGTACTCTCTCCACACAGAGACAATAGGGACCAATGAGCAGCAGTGGGAGAGAGGCAGAAATGAAATCCCTTTGCACAAGAGTCAGAAGACCCTCTGGCCTGACTTAATCTACTTTTTTAGGAAACTGATGCTCTTGGGCAATTAAGAAAAAAAAGACTTTCTGTTGAACTTTAGAGGTCGGAGAGAAGAGAAGGCAGCAGAGAAACTAGGCATTTGAGCTGCCTATTTGCTGGCTGATAAACACTTTTAACATGTTCTCTCCTGCTCAAGAATATCCTATGGCTCTTTATTGTCCACAAGCTAGAGCCAAGAGCCTCCACAAACATAGATATAATAGAGATAATAGCAGATCACAAGGCTGGAAAACCAAAGTGAGCACCACAGTTCCCTGATCCTTCTTGCCATTGAGGGAGAAAGGAGCAAGGGAGGGAAACATAAACTGAAGAGAGGGAAGTTTCCACTAGATATACCAGAAAGTAGGAAGGCTACCCACCTATGAGTGGTTTGGTGGAAGAGACCAACATGGAGTGGGTGAGCAGCTCCTGTGACATAAGCAAATGGGGAACATTTCCGGGGAAACCAGGCAGCAAGGAGAACGTATCCATGAGACATCATGGAGGGTTATTGGACCTCCTGGCCATCTGATCCCAACATAGCTCAGATCCTCCTTCTCTCCCGAATAATTTCACCTCCCATCACGTTGGTCTTTCCTTATACCCAGGATTAAATTCTATCTCTCATATAAAGCCCACACTAGCTACAGTAGATCATTTCAATGATCCTTCCTACTCTGAATTTTCTACAGCTCCTTCTGTCTGGATCACCTCCTTGATGCTTATAGATATCCCAGTATTGGTGTTTCTCCTGAATGCATGACTTGTCTCAAGAGAATATAGGCCCTTTCAGGGCAGAGGATATTTTTTGTATCTTGTACCCTATTTCTTTATATCTTTAGCACTTAGCACAGTACCTTGTGGCACCTGGTGATAGCATAGCTAAATGAGTGTTTGTAGAATGAATAATGTTATCTCTGATAGTAGATGGAAAATTCCTTGAGGACAGGGGCCTTATTCATTCTCTTGCATCTCTCCCATGCTTTGTATGTACCAGTCATTTAAGAAATGGTTGTTGATCAATAAATTGATCAACTGGACAATTGCCCAATTCTTTCTTAGCCCTTTATTTCAAATGATTATAAAGTCACAGCATAAACATCCCATTATGAATTATGTTTGGTGATGTACTCCTTGAAAGGGGAAGGGGCCAGCTGATTCCTTCCACCTGGGAAATGGATAATTCTTTCTCCCTAAGCCCCTCAGAGTTTAAAGTTCTTAGAGGGATCTTGCCCTCTTTTCATTCCCAACCTCCAGACCAGCTCCAAAAGAAACATCTGTCTCCTTGGATTGGATTCCCTCCTCCTGGGCATGCCCACTGTCCCCTCCCACCTGCCCTGCATCTCCCCAGGCTCCCCTCGCCTGCTCAAAGTCATGTAGCCAGGAATGTAATTAGGCCTTTCCTAGGACGTCATCCCTTCTGCACAGTCAGGCTGCCCGTCCAACAGGGGATAATTTATGGAAATGGGTAAAGGTGTTTTAAATTATTCAATTTAAATGTAAATAGGGGAGATGGTTTCTCTGAATAAATTGTCTTATTTATGTTCCACCCTCCCCCTCCCAGTGAAATATGGAGCTGTTTGGAAACTGCTTGAGCAAGGGGGCCCCTCACCCAGCCTGGTAAATAATGTGAAGATTACCCTTGTTTGCTTAAAAAGGAATTAGAATTATAGATAAGAAAGCCCCCTCCTCCAAACTACAAGCCAGGGACCCCTGATGGATTGCTGGTCCTCAGACCAGCAACACAAAAAAATATTCTTAGGGGTTCTCTTGGCTCTGTCCAACTTCCATATGCTGAGACTCAGAAACTTTTGGCCAGTAAGTAACAAAGAAAATGGAATCACGATTATGAGAGGGGTGAGAGTAATTCCACTTGACCCCAGAGAGCAAAAATAGGAATAAGGCATAAAATTCTAAGGACCCAGATTTTGTGCTCAAAATCAAAAAGAGATCTTCAAAAATTTACAGCTGTCCCAAGATAGGAAAAGCTGCTCATTAGAGTAATTTGGGAAGTGTTTAAGTAGAAGCCAGATGGTCATGTCTCAAGTTGAAATGGAAGGTTGGAATGTGGAACTACATGACCCCTATCATCATTTTCCTTATTTTGAGCCTAAAATCTACCTCCTTATAACTTTTACCCGTAGGTCCTGCTTCTGTCCTCTGGAAGTCAAAGCAGAATATGTCTCACCACTCTCATATCCATGGCAATTATTTGTTTGTCCCTTCCTTGGCTGTAACTTCTGTGTGCCAGGTAGTAGGCCCAGTCTGATCCTGAGATTCTGTGATTCGGTGCCCTGTTGGCTTCAGGATTAGAAAGCAAACAATTAAACAGACTCCCCCTTTGTCAGCATGGTGGGGGAAATGGGGCATCATAGGGTGCCAAGGCAAAAGAGGATGCAGGTGGCACTTGGGCTATACAAAAGAGATTCCCCTGGGGTGCCCCCACTGTGCCAGGGCGGCAGGAACAGCTGAAGCGAGTGGTAGCTGATTGTCCCAGAACTTCTGCCAAGGTATTTAGGGAAGCCAGGTGATGGGAAGGGGTTCATATGCCTTAGAACAAAGCATTCTAGACACACTGAGAAACAGAACGTGTGCATCAAGTAAGTGGAAGGAAAGCAAGGGAGAGAAGGGCTGACTTTAGGCACTGATGAGGCACCCAGGGTGTTAGCCCTCTCTTTCAGGTGATTGTAAAATCCCAGCAGGAATGGCCCATTATCAGTCTTATTTGGTGATAGACTCCTTGAAAAACCGGAGACGGAGCAGGATTCTTCCTACTTGATGACTGGATATTTCTTTACTCCGTCTGGTCTTGGGTCTCCTCCCCTTCTGCCATTGTTATTATGTCTCGAAGGTATTCATGGATTTCTGGTCAGCCTGGGACTATGGTATATGCTGTATGAAAGCATGCATGAGCATAAACACACATAGGCACCCCCAGGAGGTTCATCAGAACTATGGGGTGTGTGGTGGATAAGAGCTTTGGTCAGATTCAGCTGAGTTGGGCCTTCCTGAACTTTCACTTAATGTCACCACTAAAGAGAAGCTGTACCCAGCAGACCCTCCTTAAGCATAGGTAATAATACTCATTTCCTTATCTAGGGAGAGTTCCAGAGTCCATTCTCAGACCCAGGCACAGAGAGGGCAAGGTTAATTGGAAAGTAAAAGAAAAAAACAGATTCTTGGCCCCCTCTTATCTCTCCAGTAATTACCTCTCCTCAATCCTAGAGATTGCCACTTTGTGATGCCTTTAACCTCCCAGGGTCCCACAGTCAGACCTACTCCCTCCCCCCCACCCCCCCCAAATGCAAGTACGTGCACACACATATGCCGCCCCCCCTCCACACACACACAATACTACCTTCTGGTCAGTTTCTTCAGGTGACTGACTTTTAATTTTTTTTATAAACTAATTCACTAAGATGAAGGGTAAATTAATATGTTAATGGGTTAATGTGTTTTCCCTTCCTACAGGGGATTTCTAGAAATATCAGCGCATTAACCCAAAGGAATTATTACCTAGTACAGGTATTTAACTTCCTATGGTAAACCAATAGAGGAGATTAAGCAAAAGTAAGCTCCTCAGACATGTCTCTCTTTCCTCTACCAAAAGCAAAGTTTGACTCTGGAGGGATACACATTATTTTTTATAATAGCTTTTTATTTTTCAAACTACATGAAAAGATAATTTTCAACATTCATCCTTGCAAAACCTTGCATTCCATATTTTTCTCCCTCTCTCCCTTCCCTCCCCTAGACAGCAAATAATCCAATATAGGTTAAAGATGTGCAATTCTTAATAACATATTAGGGATACGTATTATTAACTATCTTGTTCTCCAAGGAAGCCTGCAAGGAGCACCCTTCCAGCAAAAATATTCTCAAAGCTGCTGAGAAAGAAAATCAGTCTTCTTATACTCAGAAAGAACATCGGCTTTTGGAGTCAGAGGATGTGGATTCAAATCCTGTCTCTAATACTTCGTGTCTATGGATTTTGGACAAGTAACTTAACCTTTGACCAGATGGTCTCTGAAATCTCTTTCAGTAATGAATCCATGATTCTATGGTATGAACAAAAAGGAAAAAAAAAAAAAAAGGAGCTGGCTCAGAAATAATCCAGAGAATTCTTGTCCAAGTTACCACAACCATCTCATTGCCATTATCACTATCATCAATCTTCATTATCACATTGTATGGGTTTCATAATTACCATTATCACCACTATTATAATTATCACTAGTGTCATAATTATCTTGTGGAAAAGAAGAAGTGATATGCTATAAACAATAGTACAATTAGGTGAATTAAGAACCAGTCCAATGACCAGACCCAAATAGTTATCATTAATATATCCTTGTCAAGCTGGAGGGAGATAGCATGTACTTACTTGTTCAGTCATTTCAGTCTGGCTAACTCTTTCCAACTCCATTTGGGATTTTCTTGGCAAAGATAATGGAGTGGTTTGCCATTTCCTTCTCCAGCTCATTTTACAGATGAGTAAACTGAGGCAAACAGGTTTAAGTGACTTGTCCATGATCACACAGCAAGTAGCTGTTTGAGGCCATATTTGAACTCAAATATTCCTAATTCCGGGCTCAGGGCTCCATCCACTGTGCCACCTAACTCTCCTAGCATATACTAATAGTGTGCATTTGTGATCTCTGCTTAGGACTGTGCTCTTCAGCATTTTTATCAGTGACCTAGATAAAAGTATAAATGAAACACTTGCCAAATCCAAGGTTATCGTATGTCTGCCTTATTTGTGTTTTCTACACACACACACACACACACACACACACACACACACACACACACACGTTGTTTCCTTACATAGAAGATAAGGTCCTTGAGATCCAGGGCTGTTTTCACATCTCTCTTTATACAGTGTCTAGCATGCGCCTGACATATGGTAGAAACTTAATAAATACTTTTTTTTCCCCCCTTTTCCTGAGGCTGGGGTTAAGTGACTTGCCCAGGGTCACACAGCTAGGAAGTGTTAAATGTCTGAGGCCAGATTTGAACTCGGGTCCTCCTGAATTCAAGGCTGGTGCTCTATCCACTGCGCCACCTAGATGCCCCTGAAACTTAATAAATACTTTCTGATTGAATGATAAAAAGTTGAAGCAGATAAAAGATGCAGTGGAGTTAATAAATTCTGAATTCAAATCCTGCTTCAGACAATTATTAGCTGTGTGACTTTGGGCAAAGTACTTAATCTCTCTGAGGTTCAGCTTCCTTAGCTATAAATTGGGAATAAAAATAGCACCTGCTTTGCAAAAATTTTGTGAAGATCAAATGAAAATATATCAAAGTATCTGGCAAACCTTAAAGTGATGTATATTTATATCTGTGTGTATATATGTATATACTAGATAATATTATTGGCTCTTACAAACTGATAAGGATAGCTATTATGTTGGATTAGAATTTCAATCAAAAGGGTCTCAACAGTTTAGAATAATGGGCCAACTCTGATAAGATTAAATTTAATACGGGGAAAGGTATAATCTAATACTTGGGTTTAAAAAATTAATTATGTAAATACAAGATGCAGAAGGTGTGGCTACATAACAATTACCATGAAAAGGATCTGAGTATTGTAATTGGCTACATGCTCAATGTTAGTACTGAAGATAGAAGTCTGCCACCTTAAATTCAGGTTCATCATGGAGACAGCGCTCAGAATGAAAGCAGTGCTTGAGCTCCTACTAGATTCTGTTTTCAATCAGCTCACACCTGAAATACTGAGTTCAGTTCTGAAGATTATATTATATTTTATTTATTTTTTATTAAAGCTTTTTATTTACAAAGCATATGCATGGGTAATTTTTCAACATTGACCCCTGCAAAACCTTATGTTCCAAATTTTCCCCTTCTCCCCACTCCCTCCCCTAGATGGCAGGTAGTACAATATATGTTAAATATATTAAAATATATGTTTAAATCCAATATATGTATACATATTTATACAGTTATCTTGCTGAACAAGAAAAATAGGATTTAGAAAAAAAAAACCTGAGAAGGAAAACAAAAACGCAGGCAAACAATAACAGAAAGAATGAAAATGCTATGTTGTGGTCCACACTCAGTTCCCACTGTCCTTTCTCTGGGTGTAAATGGCTTTTTTTCAACACTGAACAATTGGAACTGGTTTAACTCATCTCATTGTTGAAGAGAGCCATCAGAATTGTTATCATCTTCTTGTTGTCTCGTATAATGATTTCCTGGTTCTGCTCATTTCACTCAGCATCAGTTCATGTAAATCTCTCCAGGCCTTTCTGAAATCATCCTGTTGGTTATTTCTTATAGAACAATAATATTCCATAATATTCATACACCACACTTTATTCAGCCATTCTCCAATTGATGGGCATCCACTCAATTCCCAGTTTCCAGCCACTACAAAAAGGGCTTTCACAAACATTTTTGCACATGTGGGTCCTTTCCCTTCTTTAGCATCTCTTTGGGATATAAACTCAGTAGTAGCGCTGCTGGATCAAAGGGTACACACAGTTTGATAACTTTTTGAGCATAGTTCCAAATCACCCTCCAGAATGGCTGGATCTGTTCACAGTTCTACCAATAATGTATCAGTGTCCCAGTTTTCCCACATCCCCTCCAACATTCATCATTATTTGTTCCTGTCATCTTAGCCAATCTGAGAGGTGTGTAGTGGTATCTCGGAGTTGTCTTAATTTGCATTTCTCTGATCAATAGTGATTTGGAACACTCTTTCATATGAGTAGAAATAGTTTCAATTTCTTCATCTGAAAATTGTCCGTTCATATCTTTTGATCATTTATCAATTGGAGAATAGCTAAACAGATTGAGGAAGTTATTCTAAGTCTGAGCAGCGAGGTGGTACAATGGATAGAGCTCAGGGTCTGGATTTAGGAGACCTGAGTTCAAATCTAATTTCAGACATTAGTTGTATGGTTTTGGAAAAGTCACATTACCCTGGGTGCCTTAGTTTCCTCATCTGTAAAATTAGCTGGAGAAGGAAATGGTAAATCATCCCAGTCTCTTTGCCAAGAGAACCCCAAAAAGAGGTCACAATGAGTCAGATACAACTTAAAAATGACTGAATATCATTTGAAGACAAAGTCCAATAGAAGTTCTTCCAATAGAAGAGCTCTGTGAGGGTCAGTTGAAGGGCCTGGCAATAGTTGGCTTGAAGAAAACAATACTCAGAAGAGACATGATCTAATTTTCACAGGATCATCTTGTTATGTTTATCTCTAAAGGACAGAATTAAGAGCAATGGGTAGATATTACAGAGAGGCAATTTGAGTCTCATGCTTCCTAAAAAAGTCTCAAAATGACCCAGACTGTCTGAAGAGAAAGTAGATTCCCTTCACTACAAATCTTTAGACAGAGGCAAAATCACCACCTCATTGGTGGGGGATTCTCATCAGGTATGGGTTGCATTAAATGACAACGTGGAACGCATCAGACAGCATGAATTCAAATTCTAGCCTGCCACTTCCTAAATGGATGGTGTTGGGCAGTCACTTAACCTTTCTAACCCTCAATTTCCTCATCAAGTGGATGGACTGGACTAAAAGAATTATACCCACTAAGATCCAGTGATCTCTACCTATATCCCCTGCATCCATTGGAAAGATTTCATATTGATTCCTCACCCTGCCAAATCTAATTCCCATTCAGCCCCTGAGCAAAATCCTAAAATGCCCAGCTTCCTCCCAGATATTGTCTCTTATTGATCCAGAAGATATAGAGACAGATGAACCTGACTGTTCTTCAACCCCCAGCTCCAGCATCATCCTCAAATAAAATAGATGTGGTTATGTTCAATTCCTTGAGACAGACCCTCACATTGGTTCTGCCACTAGCTGAGTGTATTCCTCAGCCTTCCAAAACCCCAATTGCTCACCCTCACTACCATTTCCACAGATCACAGGGACAATCAGTAAGAGATGGACAAGGTTCCCTGGAATCAATTTCACGGACCTTGGGCTGATAAACACGCAGAGAGGAGCAGCACCACCTAAGGAGCTAATGGCCTTGGGAGTCTGCATATTGGGTCACTCCTTTTTAGCAGAGGCTTGTCTTTACTGATCAGCTAACCTTCTCCCTCTGAACTCATCTTATTTGTTGCTTTCTCTCAGAGTGACATAAGAAGTATGTCTGTCTGCCTGACTTCCTTCTCTGTCTCTCACTCTTTTCTCTCCTCTTATATTTCCTCTCTCTCTCTTCTTTCTTTCTTCTCTTTATCTCTTTTCCCTCTTTTCCTCTCCTTGTGTCTGTTTCTATATCTTTGTCTTTCTGTCTGTCTGTCTGTCTCTGTCTCTCTTTCTCTCTCTCTCTCTCTCTCTCTCTCTCTCTCTCTCTTTCTCTTTCTCTCTCTCTCTCTCTCTCTCTCTCTCTCACATACACACACACACACACACACACACACACACACACACACACGTGCGCGCACACACACATAACCATAACACACTACATTCCCTGCACCAGCAGACAGACTCCAAGGCTGGAAGTGATATGACAGAGCTGTCCAAAGCAAGTTTGCTGGAAGGTCATTTTGGATGGAGAGATATGAATCCCTTTCCTAAATATCCCCCAAGGAGACTTTACAACTCTTATCACAGAAAGTCCAGCATCTATTCTGAATTCCTCCTGTTAACCTAAATCTATCCTTACTTCTCAAAGGGAATAAAGTAGCAGTCTCCTGTCCTTCATAAACTCCTTAAAGATTATGCTGATTTTTCTGTCAGTCTTTTCTTTCTTGCAACACCAATAACCTTTCCTCCTGAGACCTATTTCAGTAAATCCTACTAAGTTTTGTTTCTTCAGTTTAGAACAATGAGAGAGCTCTAATAAGATAGAATTTGACATGGACAAACATAAAATCTGAAACTTTGGTTCAGGTATAAATTATAAGTAAGAATGAGATATAGCACAATAGGGCAAAAAGATCTGAGTTTAAATCCCAACTCTAACATTAGCTGTTGCTTTGCTTCTCTGAGCCTCAGTTTTCTCATTTATAAGGTCAGTAGAACCAGTGTAAATGTCATTATCTTCTTTTTACAAGTTAGGATATTGAGACTTCTGAATCAGTTAGTGGAAGAACCAAAACTATAAAGAGATAATAGACAAAGATAAAAGAAAAAATTCTTTAAGGGTCTCTAAGAGCAAAAGAAACAATATGGCATGGAGCATTGGCTTTGGAGTCAGGAGGACCCAAGTTCAAATCCTCAAGACCTGGGTGAGTTAATTTATCTATGCTTTTGTTTGCCTTCTATAAAATTAAGAGGATTGAGCTAGACATTCTCAGAAGTTTCTGACAGCTCTAAAGCTGTGTTCATACTTCCCTCAACTTGCCTAAGAAATTGTCTTTCTAGAGATAGGCTAAGGATAGATCAGCCTCTGGAGGGCCATAGGGGCTAAGAACTCTAAATGAAGGGCCTGCTCAGGCCTCTGCTCAGGTTTTCTAATTCTTTATCAAACACTCTTTCCACCCTATAATTAATCCTTGATATTGAGTAACAACATCCCAGCCCTGCTCAAGGAGATAAACAGAAGTTGAAACTTCAAGGTATCCTCTTGGAATTCCCCTTTCTCTGATGACCCCTTACCTCTCCCAAAGAAAGAAATGATCCCTAACTTTGAGGATTTCTAATGAGTCTTCCTGTGGAAGGCAGAAATTGTGCTTTCTCTGAAGGTTACATCTCTAGCACAGTATTCTGCACACAGCTGGTGTTTAATAAGTGTTATTGAGTGAATGAATAAATTAGATCTTGGCTGCAAATTATTTTTAGAAGCTGTACATTTCTAGACTTTTGCACTGAGTCCTGTTGGTAAATAGGTAAATGAATGACTATGGAACTGGTTGGGAGGCTTGAAGGCAGACTGGAGAAACCTGATGCTCAAAGAAAAGAGATTTTGAGGTGGGGGTGGGGGGAGTAGACTGTGGCTAAGGCAACAAGCAGAGCACTGAATGCCCCCCTTCCTCTTCCTGACTAGGGAGCAATCATCCCCATAAAGGAAACAGCAACAAGCCTTCTTGACATTTGGACTGGAATTATTAACAGATACTTGTTCCCAATCAGGTCTCAAGTGCCTCTGAAGACCGCTCAGCTGCCAGGGAGGGGAGACATAGAGACTGCCCAGATCAGGAGAAAATCTTTCTTTGCCCCTGCCTTCCTTACCCAAATCTAGGGAGCTTCTAGAGCCTGAGGATTCTGGAAAGAGCCATAAGCGAGCATTGAGGGAAGGACCTGAGTCCTCAACTGAAGGAATAGGAAAAGTAGCACAAGAGATAGAGGGATGGGAGACTACACTACTAGATTCCCTTTCTAATTTGGAAATACAGAGAGGTCTTTGAGAGTAAGAATGGAGTCAGGACACTAGAAATAAGGGAAGATTGTTTATCAGCTGGTGAGAGATGAAAAGGTTCCCTAGTGTTAAAGTTCATCTTTCAAAGGTGTGTAGGATTTCAGGAGAGGCAGAACATTCCAAGAGGGATCGGTCCAAGAAATTAATGATTCAGAAGGATCCTTGGCCCATTTAGAGAGCAGAATCTATAGCTTGGCTGGGGTGTTCTGTGCTCAGAGAGGGAAAGAAGATGCAAGGTCAACAAAATAGTGGCGGTCCTTGAATGCCAAGAACTATGAACCATACTCAGGAGGCAAAAGGGAGCCAAGTAAATTAACTTTGTTTCCCTGCTACCTGTGCTCACATCAAGCACATGCTTTGTCCATATCTGGTGATACCAGAAAATATTAGGAAAAGAGCAATGGTTCTGAAGTAGGGGGACTTGAGTGCAAAGACTCCTTTTGATGTTCACTACTGAGTGATCTCAGTCATCCCAATTGTTATTTTGCCATTGGACACAGATGACTCCAGAGAGGAAAGTGAGGCTGATGAATTTGCACAACTCTTCCTCATTTAAATCCAACTGACTTGCATGTCTTGGCATCACTTCCCTGATGTTGTGGTACTCTTAGGATGAAAGACAAACAACAGCCTCAGTGAGCAGAGCTATTCCCATTGGTTGGGCAACATAGCTTGTTCATTCTTCCTTTCTTCCTTTTTTCCTTCTATCTTCTCTCTCTCTCTCTGTCTCTCTCTCTCTCTCTCTCTCTCTCTCTCTCTCTCTCTGTCTCTCTCTCTCTCTTCTCTCTCTCTCTGTCTCTCTCTCTCTGTCTCTCTCTCTCTTCTCTCTCTCTCTGTCTCTCTCTCTCTCTCTCTCTCTCTGTCTCTCTCTCTCTCTTTCTCTCTCTCTCTGTCTCTCTCTCTCTGTCTCTCTCTCTCTCTGTCTCTCTCTCTCTGTCTCTCTCTCTCTGTCTCTCTCTATCTCTCTATCTCTCTCTCTCTGTCTCTCTCTCTCTTCTCTCTCTCTCTGTCTCTCTCTCTCTGTCTCTCTCTCTCTCCTCTCTCCCTCTCTGTCTCTCTCTCTGTCTCTCTCTCTCTCTCTGTCTCTCTCTCTGTCTCTCTCTCTCTGTCTCTCTCTCTCTCTCTGTCTCTCTCTCTTCTCTCTCTCTGTCTCTCTCTCTCTATCTCTCTCTCTCTGTCTCTCTCTCTCTGTCTCTCTCTCTCTGTCTCTCTCTCTCTCTCTCTGTCTCTCTCTCTCTCCTCTCTCTCTCTCTGTCTCTCTCTCTGTCTCTCTCTCTGTCTCTCTTCTCTCTCTCTCTGTCTCTGTCTCTGTCTCTCTTCTCTCTCTCTCTTTTCTCTCTCTGTCTCTCTCTCTTCTCTCTTCTCTCTCTCTCTGTCTCTGTCTCTGTCTCTCTCTCTGTCTCTCTGTCTCTCTCTCTCTCTCTCTCTCTCTCTCTCTCTCTGTCTCTCTCTCTCTTCTCTCTCTCTCTGTCTCTGTCTCTCTCTCTCTGTCTCTCTCTGTCTCTCTCTGTCTCTCTCTGTCTCTCTCTGTCTCTCTCTCTCTCTCTCTCTCTCTCTCTGTCTCTCTCTCTCTCTCTGTCTCTCTCTCTCTGTCTCTCTCTCTCTCTCTCTGTCTCTCTCTCTCTCTCTCCCTTCTGTCCACATAGAAATTCATACCCATAAGTGTGGGGTACTCTGCCAAAAGCATGTAATGATTTTTTTTTTTTGATCACCGAAACCTCCCAAGATATCTTGGAGTTTATTGGATACATTTTTTTCTTAAGGACCATGCCTTAAACCCAATCATTCAGGTTTTCATTAATAAACCAAAAATAGGTTTCAGACCAAGCTCTAGTTGGTCACTGGACTCTTGATTGACTCAGAATGAATGTAAATAACAATTGTTTCTGTTTTGGCCAGAAACCCTGAGGATCTTTCCCTCCCAGATTGATTTTTTTTTTTGGTAAGGTAAAAGAAACCATTCTTTGCCTCAATTCTTACCTAGCCTTACTCATTGACTGAGCATTTCCTCAGTCAAACTGAGACCTGTTAAAGACTCTAGCTTAAAAAAGCCAAGGCCTTTCACTACATCCCAGACAATCTCCATCATCCTGATGATAGGCAATCAGATGACTCTGAAGGAGAAAGTGAGGCTGGTGACTTTGCACAACCCACCTTCCCTTAAATCCAATCCATGCATGTCTTGGTATCATCTCCTTAATGTCAGGGTCCTCTTCAGAAATGACAGACAACAATACCTGTGTGATCTAGAGCAAGTCATTTAGTCTCTGTTTCCTCATCTATGAAATGAGGCCTAGAAGGGGGGGGGGGGCTGTTAAATGATCTCACCCAGGATACACAATAAGCACCAAAGGAATTATTTTAACCTCAGTACTCCATTCACTATACTCCCATTAAATTTACACACACACACACACACATGCACACACACACACACACACACATGCACACATACACAATGCCTCACTCCTAGTCCTACATGCTTTCTCTCTCTTCTATCTTTCAGACAATTTCTGAAATCCCACCTTCCAGAACTAATCTGGAGGAACCATGTCCCCCAATTCCATTTTTTCCAAACAGAAAAATTTTATCACATCTCTTTTTTTTTAACCACTCACAACCTGCTTAATCTACAGTCATATAAAGCAAATAATTCTTTCAACTCCTGATAATTCATTATGTACCTACTACAGAAATGGTATAGAAAAAAGGGGCCTGCACTGGGAATTCAGAGATCTGGTTTCTAATCTGATTCTAAAACCTATTAGTTTTCTCAGCCTGGACAAGTGGAATATCACTTTCTCACTAAAAGTACTTCATAATCTCTGCTTCACTTATATCCACAGAAGTATCACAAGACTTACATGAGAGAATGTGGGGAGAAACTGTTTTGAAGGCATAAAGTGAGATATAAATGAGAACTATAATTATTTTTAGTCTGTAAGCTCTGTGAGGGCAGGAGCCTTGTTTCCAATACTCATCTTTGTCTTTCTTCCAGGGCTGAGCACAGTGCATCTCACATAGTGCACACCTCACTAACTGCTTTTGGTTGAATTCCACTGAGTTGAGCATTATTACTGTAAATAATAATTAATTGAGAAGCATCATGGTACCATGGATAGAGAGTTGGCCTTAGAATTAGGAAAGTCCCACCTTTGATACAAATTGGCTGTGTGACCCTGGACAAACCACTTAATATGAAAGCGGCTTCAGGCAGCTTTCAATGCTGATCTGCATTGGTAAAGAGACTTCTTCATCTGGAGCTTAAAAACCATAGGTTCAATCACAAAGCATATCGATCCTACAAACACTGTCTGCTGCCTACCACTCTGCACCTGAGACTTTCTGATAATTTTCCTCCTTGTTGGGAAGTTGATTCTGAGTTCTAGAAGATTTATACTAGGGGGGGCATAAACTGGCATTTGTTGAATTCTCTATGATTTACAAAGTATTCTTTGTGTCATGGCATTTTGTTGTCCCAAGAATCCTGTTAGGAAGTCAGCTGTGATTGTTCCCATTTTAGAAGTGAGTAAACTGAGAGTAAGAGCACTGAAGTAACTTGCCCAGAGCACTCAGTTATTAAATGGCAGGGAGGGAGACACTCAAACCCATATTTCCTGTCTGAGATTCCCAAGTTGGGAGGGAACTTCCCAAAGAAGCAATTCCTCCAATAAGAATCAGGTCTTCTACACTCCCACACACCCCCCACACACCCCCCAGCGACCTGTTGGAATTTATTTCAGTCACCAAAGCTCTCATTTCTATTAAAACTCCATTTGCCAGAGAAGCAAAAAGGTAATTATGATCCTTCGTCTTAAATCACTCTGCTGCTGAATTATTAAAGGGAAGAATTAAAAATAATCAGGCTTTTTCATTACACTTCATAGCAAGGAAATTAAAGGTGTAAGAATGTATTTTTTTCCTTGAATTTAAGTATTCATTTTGGAGATTTATAGGGGAGTAGAAATGATTCCCTGCGTGCCTGGCTCTCCTTTTTATGAAAGGGGGAGAGAGGAAAAAAAAAAAAAAAAACCTTGTAAAATTAAAAGGGAGATAGAGCGAAGAAGGGATTTAACATAAAGAAGTACATCTGAGTGTTTTGCATTTTAATACATTTTTTTTTCTGCACAATTACACCATTGAGTGATATGGCAGGAAGAGATTAGGTTGCTGCTAATTTCAGATACAGGGTGATGAAAATGAAAAGGGGTGGGAGGTTTCAACAGCTGTTGGGTCAGTGGAAGCATGCTAAAGCAGCCATCATGGCCAACTCTAAAGATCTCCAAGCACTCTGTGAGGTGATATGCTTTACCTTCCAGACCATCAGATCCCCACTGTGGGGTAGGCAAATTGTGCAAAGTGGGTTTACTTTAAAGAACAGTATATGTGAGACACCAAAAAGGGAAAGAAATAGAGCTATTAACAACTGGAGGGTTAACAGAGAACTTTCTAATTATCTGGGTCAAGAAATCATAGAGAAACATAGTCAATTAAATCAGAAACAAACATTTTAAAAATCAACTTCTCATTTTATAAATGAAGAAATTGAGGTCTGGAGTGGATGAGTAATTTATCCAGGGGAAAAAAGATCCCTCCATCTGCTCAGAAAGAAAAATTTTCTTACTTTTAAAGGCAAGCTAAGGATCGATCAGTCTCTAGATGACTATAAATCTTCAAACTTTTAAACTAAGTGTTCCCTAAAGATAGACTTTATCCATACAGATCAGGAAATACAGGCAAAAATCCAAAGGAACAATGAACCCTAAAAACATTTTTAGTTCAATCAAAGAAGTAGAACCTACCTTGCTATGAAACAAGTGTAAATTCTATGGTGACAAACAAGTGGGGTGAATGATAGCTCACAGCAATAGAAACTTACACTTATAAAGTACTTTAAAGGATTCAAAGAATTTTCCTCCCAGTTCTGTGCTGTAGACAATACTAACCCTCACTTTGCAGAGGAGGAGACCAAGACTTGATCATGCTCACAAAGCTAAAAAGTTTTTGAATTGGGTTCCAACCACAGTCTCTTGAATTCAAGTCTTGTGTCCTTTCATTACAGAGTTCACCAGAACAAGGAGAACTTACTCTAAGAAGCCTTCCTGGAGAAAATGAATCTCGAATAGAGATTCAAGGGGATTCAAGAAAGGAGGGGAGAAATGTGGAACCAAAAAAGGAGCTCTAAACAGATCACATCAACTCATTGAGAGCACCATCCCTGCTCTTCCTTACTTCATAGGAATTGTTCAAAAGGAAAAAAGGAGGATAGATGTGAAAAAAAAAAATCTCCAGAATGGGTCCTCTATCACTGGAGATTTTTAGGAAGAGACTGGATGATCACTTGTTAGGGATCTTACCAAAGATATTCCAATTCAAGGAGGGTCTGTACTAGTAGACCTCTGAGATTCCTTTCAACTTTGAAATTCTGCTATTCTGTTAGTAGGCTGCCCTGTGAAATAGCTCCCTATCACAAGAATGGTTCATGTTCAGGCTAGATGACCCTCTAACAAAATGTGATTTCTGAACTGTCATGCAGCATGAGGTTCCTCTAGATGTCTTCTGATGTTCTTTACAAGTCCAAAATTCTGTTAATAAGTGTTGAGAAAGTGTGAGGGATTCACATTATTGACAACAGCTGGGCAGCCCCAACTTCGACCCAGAGAAAGGGCCCCAAGAGAGAGAACCCAGTCCCCATCCAGATGTGTACCAGCTCCAACAGCTGGCCTGCTTCTCACTGACTCCACCCTGAGCCCCTGAGCAGCTGTGGCAATGGAAGCAGGGAGAATATCTTACCTCTGTCCTTATTCTTTTTTCTGCCCACACTAGCTGGCAGCCCAAATCCAGGGGTAGGTGGATGAGAAGAGAAACACATCTAGAAAGGAAATGTGCCTGGAGAGTCCTTCTAACCTCCTCCTTCCCCCACCTCCCCAGCGGTAATGAATTGCAGGGAGACGCTGCTGAGAGGTGTCAGAACAATTTCTATTAAACATAATTTCCTAATGAAAAGGTTACGAGGGAGTTCGCTGGAGCTAATCAGGATTGAATACTCCTCTTCAACTGAGGGGGAAAGACGGGAGGTCCTGTCCGTGGTGCTACAACATTCAACCCAACCTGCGCTGGGACAGGGAGCATCCTGGCATCTAGGTGTCCAGTGGGACAAAGCTCTGAGCCTGAAGGTGCATATGTTACTTTCCCTTTCTTAAAAAAAAGATTTCATGTGTCACAGTACTAGCTTAGAATCTCTAAGCAATGATTATACATAACAACAACAATCCACATTTCTATAAGGCTCTAAGTTTTTGAAATCACTTTCCTCTGCTGTGAGAAAAAGCCAGCTATTGCCCTATGAGGGAAAGAATAGAACTGCTGTTGTCTCTATTATACATATGAGGAACAAAAAGGTTTTGGTTGGAGGTGAGTTGTCCATATCTTAAGATAATTCGTTATCAGAAGCAGGATTGGAACTCATGTCTCCTGTTTCCATGCTAAGCATCCTTTCTACAATGCAATGATAGCAAGAATACTCTCCTTGCCTTGGTCCAGTTGGCATACTGTAGTGGGAAGAACAGAAAACCTGGAGTCAGGAGATCAGGGTTCAAAATCTAATACTCCTTAGCCAATCTTAAACTCCCAGAAATTATTTTGTTGGAAGAAACATAAAAATCTTGAAGTGGGAAGCATGTGGTGGGGGAGGGGGAAATTGGTGATACACACTTTAATTCAGAAGTATTAAAGAGAATGTGACCTCCATGACTACATAGTCTATTTTTTTCTCTTTATTCGGTAAAGTTTTCTATCTTGCTGAGAGAAAGAGAGAAGTAGGGAAGGAATGAGACACAGAGACAGAGAGACAAATAAACAGAAAAACAGTGTTAGAAATAGAGACAGAGACAGAGAGACAAACACACAGAGAGAATCAGAGAGAAAAGACCAGAAAGAGAGGAAGGAGAAAGAGAGAAAAAGGGAGAGGGAGAGAAATAATTCATTTAAAAGAAAATTATAAGATGACATTTTCTACTGGAAGGTACTTTAGAGGTCAGAATCCTCATTTTACAGTTGAAGGAAATGAGACCCTGAGAGGTTAAATAATCTGTCAAATGTCACACAGGCAATAAGTAGTGGTGTGGTGTTCTTCTCAAACTCTAATCCAAGGGCCTCTACTCCAGCTCTGGCCCATTCTCAGGCATGAAAAAAAAAGTTTGTTCCTTCTAAGAAGAAGTACTGTGTGAATAAATTGTGCTCCAAAAAAAAAATGCAATGCTGTGTTAGACTTGCAGACATAGCACCGAAGAGAAACTAACCAGTCTCTAGCTTAAATGCCTTTCACATTAAATCCCATTAAAAGAAAGCAAATATTATTTCTCTGTTTTCCCATAATAGAATCATAGGTTTTGGAATGAAAAGAACCTTAGAGGGAATGCAGAGAACAACTATGTGGCTCAGTAGATAGAACACAATTCCTGGAATCAGGAAGACTCATCCTGAGGTCAAAATTGGCTTCAGACATTTTCCTAGCTTTGTGACTCTGAGCAAGTCACTTAATTAATCCTGTTTGCTTCAGTTTCCTCATCTGTAAGATGAAAGAAATGCAAACCACTTCAGTATCTTTCTCAAGAAAACCCCAAGTGGGATTGTGAAGAGGCAGATATCACTGAAACAATTGAAGAACAACTCCAACCTCCTCATTTCTCAGAAGGGGAAAGTGAGAACTAGAGACTTGTCCAAGTTCATAAAACACTAGAGATGAGGTTCAAACCCAGATGAACCTCATTTTGCAGTCCAAAGACTGGATATATTGAGTATGTGTAAGGCTAACAATTCTCTATAAGGTTATGCTCATTGATCCTATTGTTAGCCTCCACCAAAAATTTGTCTCTAAACAGTTTCTTCTATATCCCCATTCAAGTCCATTCAGCTTAGAGGCTGAACTCCCATAGCAGTTGGTGCTTCTAATATGTTGAGGGATTTCTCTTGAACTTTCAATTACAAACCATTTTGAAATCATCATCATCCTCCCTCAGCCTAAAGATTGACCTAGAATAGAGAGAGATATTGGGAGAGAGGCATTATATAGACAAGAATAATAGAGAAAGCTGGGTTAATCTGAGCTTTAATATTTTTTCTTTTTTTTTTTTATTAATTTTTATAATTATAACATTTTCTTTGAGAGTACATATGTATAGGTAGTTTTTTGTTTTGTTTTGTTTTGTTTTTTTTACAACATCATCCCTTGTACTCTCTTCTGTTCCAAGTTTTTCCCCTCCTTCCCTCCACCCCCTCCCCTAGATGGCAGGCATTCCCATACATATTAAATATCTTATAGTATATCTTAGGTACAATATATATGTGCAGAACCTAATTTTGTTGTTGTTTGCAAAGGAAGGATTGTATTCGAAAGGTAAAAATAATCTGGGAAGAGAAACAAAACAAAACAAAACAAAACCAATGCTCTCAGTTTACACTCATTTCCCAGTGTCCCTTTTCTGGGTGTAGCTGATTCTGTCCATCATTGGTCAATTGGGATTGGATTAGCTCTTCTCTATGTTGAAGATTTCCACTTTCATCAGAATACATCCTCATACAGTATCATTGCTGAAGTGTATAATGATCCCCTAGTTCTGCTCGTTTCACTCAGCATCAGTTGATGTAAGTCTCTCCAAGCATCTCTGTATTCCTCCAGTTGGTCATTTCTTACCGAACAATAATATTCCATAACATTCATATACCATAATTTACCCAACCATTCTCCAATTGATGGGCATCCATTCATCTTCCAGTTTCTAGCCACTACAAAAAGGGCTGCCACAAACATTCTGGCACATACAGGTCACTTTCCCCTCTTTAGTAGTTCCTTGGGATATAAGCCCAGGAGTAGCACTGCTGGGTCAAAGGGTATGCACATTTTGATAACTTTTTGGGCATAATTCCAGATTGAATCTGAGCTTTAATATTGATTAATTTAATTGTCTTTCAGGATAGGGGTCAGAAACCTAAGCTTAGGGAGAAAGTTCTTTAGAAATATAGCCTGATCATAGTAATAGTCTCAAAAAGTTGTCTAGGACTTATGGATCACAGAAGCATAGCACATACCCTTTATTTCATAAATCAGAAAACAGAGACTCAGACAAGTAGAGTGACTTGCCCAAGCTTATACAGATAGTAAGCAACAAAGAAAGATTTTCATATAAACTGTCTGGAAAAGGGAAACAGGAGGAGAGATGAAATTTCAAATATATCCTCACAGAAACAGGACCCCAGAAACTGTGGATCTAACAGGTTCAAAGGAGTTCTGTTCTCTCATCCTTGGAAGAAAAAAGGGGGATTGTGTGAAGGAAGAAGGTATTTATATCCCACCCATCATCTGCATACTCACACATTCCCCTGTCTATCTGTAAGCTGCCATCTTCCCTTTTCCATCCTAAGGAGCCCCCTCTCCTCCATCCCCTTTCAGAGAACATGGAGCTTCCATCCCTCATTAAGATGTAGCTGTCACTGACTCTGTCACCCAACCTATTCAGGACATTCAAAGCCAGCATAAAATATGCAGCTGTCTTCTCCCTACCCATTCCCTCTCTCTAATTGCTCCATGCAGATTAAACTGGGATATTGCAGTTCTGTCTGACAGGAAATTCAAACACTTATTTCCTCAGAATGCAAGAGCAAGACATTTCAGCCTCAAGGTATGGGTGGCTGAGTTTTCCTTTCTCTAGGGATGCCTCAGGTCCCTCCATTTATTCTCTCCTAAGGAGATTTACCACAAAGGCTGAGAAATGAGATGAATAGTAGAGTAGTGATGGGTAGCAGGTGGGACTTTGAGGCTCATTGACTCTCGGTTCATGAGCAATAATAATGGGATGATGATGATGAAGTTGAGATTAATGTAGAACTCTATGATCACAAAGTGTTTTCACAGACATCGTGCACCAAGAAAAAGTATTGAATTTGTAGCCAATGGACCAGATTCAAATCTTATCTCTGCTACTTTTCAACTGTGTGACTTTGGACAAATCACACAACTTCTCTGGGCTGGTTTTCTCATCTGTAAAATGGGGAGGGGAAGGAAAAGAGCAGAACCAGAAGAACATTGTACACAGCAACAGCAAGATTATGTGATGATCAGCTATGACAAACTTAGTCTTTCTCAGTAATACAGTAATCCAAGGCAGTTAAAATAGACTTGGGATGGAAAATGACATTCATATTCAGAGAAAGAACTATGGAGACTAAATGCAGATCAAATCATATTTTTCACTTTTTTGCTTTGTTTGTTCTTTCTCATGGTTTTTCCCTTTTGTTCTGATTTTTCTTTCATAACATGACTAAATAAAAAAGGATTGTACATGAATATAACCTATATCAGATTGTGTGTTATCTTGGAAAGGGGAAAGATAAGGAAGGAAGTAGAAAAATTTGTAATTTAAAATCTTACAAAAATTAATGTTAATAAATAATTTTACATGTAATTAGGGGAAAATACTATTAAGTGAAAAAAGTCCTATCCAGTTCTAAATCTATGATCCTATAAAATTGGGGGAAACCTAGTGTCATTGAAGCCTCCATTTGCTATCATTAAAGCATATATATAAGATGATGAGAGACTGGTCTGTGATTGTTGTTTGTTGTTTGTCCATTTTTTGAAGAGGACCAATGATATAATGGGATGGCTTCTTGATTAGTATGTGATTTGATTTTACATTAGGTGGAGTTGCACAAAGCTGTTAAATTCACTCTTTTTTTCGTTGAAATCTGGTGGAAGGACAAAAGTCAGAACAACAGGCCAAATGACATGGGATGCAGTGGATGAACTTGGTGTCTTCAGTGTCTGAGCAAACTTTTAGTGCCCCATAGCACTTGCTGCAGTCTCCTTTCTGGACAATGGAACAAATTGTTTTCATTTGCCTGTTCCACCAGGGAAGTTTTCCTGGAGGTATGTTAGGTATAAGACATCTCTCTAACTTAGCAATGATCTGAGACTTGTCAGTGAGGGTAACCCAACAAGCCTCAAATCTCTGAGTTGAAAGGGACTTCTAATGTTATCTGGTCCAGCTTCAGTCTGAAACATGAAACTTGTGTACAACTTCCCTAAAAAATAGTCTTCCAATTTCTACTTCAAGGCTTCCAGGAATGATGAATTTGTATCCAGTTTCACTCTTCCTTCCCAACCCATTCCCCTTTTTGGGTTTCATTTTTGAATTTCAAATTCCCTCTGTTTGGAAGCTCTTCTACAACTTGTGCTAAAATTTGCCTCCATAGAAATCCTATTCATTCTTCATTCCTGGTTTTACCCTCTGGAACCAAGGAGTAGGCTGATCCCTCTTTCATGTGATAGTCTTTCATATACTTCGAACAGGAATTTTATTTTCTTCCCCTTGTCTCACATGCCTTCTCTTCTCCAGTCAAAGAATCTTCAGTTCCTCAAACAGAAACTTAGCTGGTACAATCTTTAGGCCCTTCATCATTCTTTTTGCCCTCATCTGAATATGCTCCAGTTTGCCAATGGCCTTCCCAAAGTGTGGCCACCAGAATTGATCCCAATATTCCTAATGATGTCTGACCAAGGCTTCTGAGTATTGACACAAGTTTTTCCCAAAGCCTCTCCAATAAAATTTCTTACCTGCCTTCAAAACCCTTCACAAAGTTCACCCTTCCAGGAAGACTCCCTTATATCCTCCTCACCAGTATCCATAGCAATCATGAACCGATACTAAACCTCACAATCTCAACATGCCCTCATATTTCTCTATTGTACATGTGGTGTGTGTGTGTGTGTGTGTGTGTGTGTGTGTGTGTGTGTGGTGTTTCCTCACTTTTTCCTATACAGAGATACAGATGTGACTTGGGTGCACAATGGAAGAAAAACACATAGATAAAAAGAACTCAAACACCAATGAAGGGGAGTAATTTAGCTGAAGCAGCAAATAACCCGGCTATGCAACTTTGAGAGGCTCAGATGTATTTTCCCAATTTTTCTTTCTGGTAAACTTTGGCTGAGTGAATTTCTAATCCCTTAGCTGTACCAACTGACAGTGAGGGCAGGAAGCTAAACCCCAGCTGAACAGCTGCAGGAAATCTAGGATTAATAGCCACAAAGCAGATAATCTAGAGATTCACTAAATCTTTATCAAGCTTCTCTTTCTAAGAGTTTAACATGTTTTTACAATTCTTCAAATCACTTCTCTTTTTGGCCCCCATCAGCCCCATGAGGAAGGTTAGGTTATTCTCTCAATATTTCAGATGGAGAAGTTGAGGCTCAGAGAAGATCAGACAACGGTTAATCATTGGGTCTGAAGGAGATTTACAACAGTAATGATGATTAAGTGCCTACTCTGTGTAAAGCACTGTGCTGGTTATTGGGGGAAATATTCATATTTTCAGACATAGTCCGACATTATCCCTGACATCAAGGTGCTTACAAACTAGTAGAGGGATAAACATCAAAACAGATGGCTATGATAAAAATATGTATAAGCATATACATATATGTAAATAATACATATGCATATATGTAAATAAAATATAAATATTATGCATTAGAGAAATACAAATAAAAGTACTCTGAGTTACCTCAAGAATATATAGTAACCAACAAGAACAGGATCAGATATGTCTCCATTAAGGAGGCAGAACCTGAGTTAGGTGAGCATTCATTGGAGAAATAGCATGGCCAGAGACTAATCTGAAAAAATAAAATCTAGGTTCAGTTCCTACCTTTGATACATATAGGCAGCACTGACCACCCCTTAACTCAGGCAGCTCTTTGAGACTATCAGTTGAGAGAAGTTTCTTATTTACCAAGGTTCTTAACCTTTTTGTATTATGGACCATTTTAAGTCTGGTGAAACCTGTGAACCCTTTCTCAGAATAATGTTTTCTAGATAATTCAAGGAAATGCTACTAATCAGAATTAGTGAAAATAGACACTTTTTTTCCTCATCCAATTTCATGGACCTCCTAAAATCTATTCATGGACCAAGTTTTCTATGGGCCCCAAGTTAAAAATTTTGTATCAGAGGAAGTTCTTCCTCAGGAGAGTTACATACCAATGAAATACCCCCCCAAAAGTAAGGAAGAATAGTGCGGACTTCCCTAGAAAGAGGAGGAGCTTGGTTTTTTATATGCTGAGTTTTCAGTCATTAGGTTATATCTGGATAGAAATAGTAGGCATTTGGAGGCAATGAAGCTCAGAAAAGTGATCAGACCTAAAGATTTTTATTTGAGAGATATCTTTATGGAATTGGCAATTAACCAAAGCCATGGGAGTAGATGAGATGATCTAAAGAGAAAAAGTAGGAAGAAAAAGTGCAAAAGAAGACCCTTGGAAAGAACTCACATTAAGGAGCTAAGAAATATGAAGAATCAGCAGAGGAGTAAAAATTAGGAGTTTCCTAGTCAGAGGAGAAAGGGAGTGAGAAAGATCTAGTGAAAGAGGAAAGATAACAATCAAACACCTCAGAGATATCAGTCATTGATGACTCTTTGGAAGGAGTTTCAATAGAGTGATGAGGGCTGGAAGATAGAACGCAGGAAGCCATTATGAAATCCTGGAGGATAAAATCAAGGGCTCAAATAGAGGGATTAACCCTAGGGAGAAGAGTTCTACCTCTTCTGTGACCAAAGAGAAATAGGAAAAGATGAGTAATGATGTTGGAATGATGAAGAAAGGGAGAGGAAAGAAGAGAGAGTTTAAAAATAGTTTAATACGACCGTTAAGATCAACCATTCCTGGAGATGATATATATATATACTTCCTTCTATACTTCTTCCTTTGAGTCAAGAGGACACATTCAAAGGTAGCAAGCAGGAAACCAGCCTTTTTTCTATCTACTCCATTCTCTCTGGCCACAATTAGCAGGGGAAGAGTACAGGAAGACTGCCATCCAGTTGGGTTCTGCCCACAATGCATTAGCTGCCAGTAAGCCACAAAATAAATAAATAAATAAATAAATAAATGCTTTCAAAAGATCATCCCTCACTTCTCACTCTTTACTAAATACCCTGGGACAAATAAAAATTTCAGCTCCTATTTCCATAAAGCTTTAAAGCTGTTTCCTTAACCAGCCCCATGATATATGTGGACATTATCCCCATTTAGCAGACTGAAAAACTGAGAGCCAGTTAGTAAGTGTCCAAGTCTCTTTATTTCAAGTTGACTTCTCTTTCTGCTAAATCAGAATACTCAGACTAGGATTCAGATGCTATAAAAGTAAGAGCTTAGATTAAAATTCCAACTACAGCCATGTTTAGAGTGGGAGTCCAGGCAGATAAATCTGAAATGCTCTACTATTGAGGTGTATTCTTGTTATCACAGGGACTCGGTGACCCTTCCTGAATCCCTAGCAAGGATGGAATCCTTGCAAGTCAAGTCTGTCTCTGTTTCAGAGGGACTGTTTAGGGCCAAAATGGAGACTGTTAGATTGCTCCTGAGTCGTGCAAGATTTCAATAGCCTCTTTGTAACTCTGATTGAATACCCTGTTAAGATACCCCATCAAAGACTCCTCTAAAACTTGTTCATGCAAACACTCTGCCCTACCTGTAATTGAAGAGACCTTTATGTTGTCTAATGAGATCACAAAAGCAAAACCCCTATTTGGAAATCCTCCTCCATCCACCAGAAAAAAATACACAGACATAAATATGTCTGTACTTCTTGGCAATACACTTGAAAGGGTCTCCTAGGTTTACCAGGGTTTTTTAGGTATGGAGCATAAACCGAAGGACCACCTTCAAGCAAGTCTCCAACCAATGAGAAGGCCAAAAATCTCCATGTGAGGATTCAGAAGCGGGGGAACAATAGGCAGCACCTTCTCTGGTTAAAACTCTGGGAAGTTCAAAGGAGAGCTTGAAAAGCAGGAGCCAGGGACAGTAGCAGCCCAGAGGGGAATATAAATAATAGAGGTAATCAATTAAAGCAGTGCTGCCTCTGCTCCCAGACATGGCACCATATACAATAACACAGGTCCAGGAAATGTGCCCCCTGGAGAATTGAACTGACCCTCTAAGTAATGAGGGCCAGAGGCAATCACATTTCACACTTCCTGGGACCACTCTGACCAGCCAGCCGTGGGATATATATCTTGTGGATTTCATCAAATAAAAGTGGAACTGAGAGTGTGAGGGGGGGTGTCTATCTGTGTGTCTGTCTGTGTGTCTATCTGTGTTTCTATGGGTGTGTGTCTGTCTGTGTGTCTATCTGTGTTTCTATGGGTGTGTGTCTGTGTATCTGTCTGTGTGTATCTCTGTGTGTGTGTCTGTGTGTCTATGGGTGTGTGTGTGTGTGTGTGTCTGTGTCTGTGTGTGCCTGTGTGTGTGTATGGGTGGGTGGGTGGATCTGTCTGTTTGTGTCTGTCTGTCACTGTCTGTGTGTGTGCTGTTACTTCCACACCAAGGAGAGCACCAGATTTCACTACTGAGCAGACCTTGGCGATAGGAGGGATGACTCCTCACTACCCTCCCTTACTTTGTCAGACCTTAGCATGGCACTTGTCTGCTTCCCACTTCCGTCTCTCTAAAGCAGTCCACCCTTCGGACACATCTTCCTGAGGCCCACTGGACCTCAGGTATTTCCCCAAGACTCTGTGAACACATGGACTGGTGCCTTTCCCCTCTGTCTGCCCGATGGCTTCTGATTGTCTCTCTTCTCTCCTTGACCCTCTAGCTCCTGAGCTTCCTGAACTTTACAGGAACAAGCTAGAGATGATCTAGAGGAGCAGGGACCCAGTCTTGTTCCTCTCCCTTCATTGGAAAGGCTAAAAGGTCTTTTTGCCATCCATATGTACCAATTCCTGAATATATTCCAAGACATTAAGTAATACAATTCAAATAATATTGGCTAGCACTTTCTGTCTCTGTCTGTGCCTCTGTCCCTGTCTTTCTGTGTGTGTCTCTGTTTGTCCCTCTGTCTCTGTCTCCATCTCTCTGTCTCTCTGCTTCTTTCTGTCTGTGTCTCTGTCTCTCTCTTTGTCTCTGTCTTTCTCTGTCTCTTCTCTGTCGCTGTCTCTGTCTCTCTCTCTCTGAGTGTCTTTCTAGCTTACACACACACACACACACACACACACACACACACACACACACACACACACACCACCTCCTAATGAATTGCAATCCTGGCTTTTCCACTTACTGTGTGACCTCTTTGAACAGACCACATAGAATTTCAATATATCCAAATTGATACATATGTCTAAAGAGAGACAGAGATAGAAAGGATTGGGTCCAGGTAAGAAAGCTTCGGCCAAGCCTCAATTGGCCTATGGGATGATATAGAAAGAGGGAGGCAAAATGGCAGCTCCTTGGCTCCCTAAAAGTTCTGGAACCAGGAAGATATGTTCAGTCTTATTTAGAAACTGTACTTGGTCACAACCAGGGAGGCAGAGCAGTTGACTTTATGGAGACAAGGAAGGTATCAGTTATTGCCAATTACCCTAACAAGGGCAACGGCATCTCCACAATTCTGAATATCTGCTGTTAGCAGCAAACATAGACTGGGAACACTGCGGTCTCTTGGCTAGTGCTCAGTCTATTATGCTGTTCCTTGAGACCTCTTTATGACACAAAATATAGGTAGAGGGAGCTGGTTCCCTGTGTTTGTGTTCCCTTGTGGACAGTCCAGAATTAGACTGTACTATAAACTGACCAGATGGCCATTGGTGATGGCTTTATGTCACAAGGTCTGTAATAGTAGTGTCCCTGACAGCAGCTTTTGGACTCTTCCCTTTCCTCTCAGTTGTGGCTACATCAGAGGCCAAGAGACCCTGGATATCAAAGGTCAAGTAATCCTATCAGCAAGATTTGGGGTGCAATACCTACATATCCCCAGGGAAGCAGGACGAGCACTCAGACTGGGGATGATCTGGGGGAGCAGCAAGTCGGAGTCCTTTTGTAGTAATTAACAGGTCTTTGTTCCCATCCATGATCTCGTCAGGCAAAGCTTTAATCATCCTCTTCCCTGCAATGAGCAGCCTTCTCATTAGGGCCTTAAGAACCTCTATTATAAACATGTAAATGGAACTCAACGAGGAGGGAAATATTTGACTGCTCCAATTTCCTTTGTGTCTCTGTCGGTTTTTAGCAGCACACGGCACGTGATTTTACTGCTCTGCAGCCCGGTGCCGGCACGGTGCCGCTGCCACCTTGTCACACTTCTCCATCTTTCCTTATCAGAATTTAATTACCTACCCCAGCTAATATTTGGAGAACCCCTCTCCATCGATTGATTCAGAAGTCAATTTTTTATTGCTCCACACTCAATGTCACTGAGCCAGAGGGAGCTCAGGAACAGGTGGAGCTGGGACCAAGTGGCCTCCCAAAACAGAGCAGGTTAAGGAGAGCCATCTGATCAATCCCCCTGCCTTCCTGAAGGGTAACACCTCATTGGGTCCAAATAGATTTGTATCTCTACTCTTCTTTAAAGGTCTCAAGAATGGGACTCATGAGCCTCAATTTTCAGTCTACTCAGAAATCTTCACCAGATGTCTATCCCTTCAAAGCAAAATAGATGTTTCTGTTCAGTCTTGAGTGTGAATTAGCTTATTTTAGGACTACAGGATCATAGGTATAGTGTGTGAGGTAACCTTCAAGGTCATCTAATCTAAGCCTCTTATTTTATAGATGAAAAAAAAACAAGGTCCAGGGAATGGATTTATTTTCCCAAGAGCCAGGATGTGAATTCATTAGGTTATGATCCAACAACTTCCCAAGAAAGAAGGTGTCAGACACCAAAATAAGATCTTCTGTCAGGAAACTTGATGTGTTTTTCCCAATTGTGAGAAAATCCCAATTACCTATTTTAAAGGAACATACATCCTTCTAGACAGGACACAGAACCTTGTCTGGGGGTACAAGGGCAGATACACTACACCTACCGCCTCAATGAAGTCTTCTGAGACCACTCCAACTCACAATAATCTCACCTCTTTGTGAACTCACAGCACTTATTAGCTCTATCGCTCAGCTTAGTAATTAATCATGCCCAGCTGCATGACATCTCATGTATTATTGTCTTATACTGATATTTAATTTTTAATATGTGCATGTCTCCCTAGCTGATTATAAGCTCCTTAATAGCAAGGACCATGTCCTAGAATAATTCACATTTGTATAGCACTGCAATGCTTCCTAAAGCGCTTTGTATCTTTATCACTCTCACATAGGGATGGTCATGCATTGTTTCTCCTCATTACCCACAAGTGCTCTACTTCCCTAATAAAAATTTCTCTATGAGACATTCTTCTTTTTTTTTAAATTTTAATTATAGCATTTTATTGACAGAACAAAATCATGGGTAATTTTTACACCATTGTTCCTTGCACTCACTTCTGTTACAACTTTTCCCATCCCTTCCTCCACCCCCTCCCCTAGATGGCAGGTAGTCATATACATGTTAAACAGGTTAAAGTATTTCCTAGATACAATATATGTGTGCAGATCCTACAGTTCTCTTGTTGCACAAGAAAAATTGGATTCAGAAGGTAAAATTAACAGTTTACACTCATTTCCCAGTGTTCCTTTTCTGGATGTAGCTGATTCTGTCCATCACTGATCAATATGAGACATTCTTCGACCTACTTCCTATCTTGCCATCTCTCTCCAGGTCTCATCCCTCCTAAATTCATTCTCCTCTCTCATTAAGCCTTCATTTCTTCTACCCCTCAGTACTTCTATTCCTTCACTTCCCTCCCCCTCCAATCTTTAGCCAGTCCAACTTTACATTGCCCTTGTCTCTCCAATCACTCACCCTATCACTATTCATCTCTTACTTAACCTCAGTCCTGAATTATTCCCATCATTCACCTTCTCTGCTCCTAATAAAGTATTGCTGAATAGAGCTGGAGTAAATCACACTACAAGATTAACTGGATACATTATCAATTCATGCTAAACAATTTCAGCTGGACTCTCACTGTAGAAAGGCAATCTTTTTATTCTTCCTTAATTGATTCCTTATCTTACTCCCTACAAAGACTTTCACAAACTTCTTCTCCTCAAATCTCCCACACTCCTTACTATTTCTTTTACTTGAAGATCTTGCCTCTTACTTTACTGAGAAAATAAAGGTCATTCAAAAAAGCTCCCTCTTCTCCCCATCTCTTCATCTTATGATATCCTCCTTTTCCCCACTCTTTGACAATAAGGTAGCTCTTTGCCTTGCCAACATCAACATGTGTGTGTGTGTGTATATATATATATATATATATATATATATATATATATATATATATAATAGCTATCATTCTGTCTCTTCTCCTTTTCTTATTTTTTATTATTTTAATAATAGCTTATTTTCAAAATAAATGCAAAGACAGATTTTTTTTAGTTTTATGCCATTCATGGAAATATCTTATCATTGCCTTTTTAAAAATTATAGCTTTTTATTTACAAAAAGATAGTTTTTAACATTCACCCTTGCAAAACCTTGTGTTCCAAATTTTTCTTTCTCCCTTCCCCCACCCCCTTCCTGAGACAGCAAGAAATCCAGTTTTTGTTAAACGTGCAATTCTACTATCCACATTTCCACATTTTTCTCCCTTTCTTAACAAATTTATTTTTTTTTTAAAAAGAGATAATCTATACTCACTATATCCACTTACTGTTTTACTCATTCTTCAGCCTTTTATAATCTAGATTCTGAATTCATCATTTAACTAAAATTGTTCTTTCAAATTTCCAGTTTCCAATGCTCTTTTCTAATTGCAGATCTGCTAGACTTTTCCCAATCTTCATTCTTCTTGACTTATGGCTGTATTTAACACTGTTGGTCACCCTTTCCTGCTAGATACCCTTTCCTTCTCAGATTTTTGTCATACTCTCTCTTGGTTCTCCACACTTCTGTCCAAATGTCCCTGTCTCCTTTGTAGTTCAATACTCTGTAATTGTGGGTATTCCTTAAGTCTCTGTCCTAGGCTCTCCACTATTCCCTCTCTGCACTCTCTCTTGGTTATCATATCAGACCTCAAATAACTCACAAATCAATTCATCCAACCCTAGTGTGTGTTCTAGCTCAGGGGAAGTTAGGTGGTTCATTAGATAGAATGCTGGAGCATATCATATCATAGTCAGAAAAACTGGTCTTCCTCAGTTCAATTTTGGCCTCACACATTTACTAATTGTGTGATCCTGGACACTTAATCTTCTTTCCTTTGGTTTCCTCTTCTGTAAAATAAGTCAGTGAAGGAAATGGCAAACTACTCCAGTATCTGTGCCAAGAAAATCCCAAGTGGATTCACAAAGAGTCATGTGACTGGACAACAAGCAATCTCTCTGGACTTCAATTCTGCATCATTAATTGCCTATTGAAACTAGATATTCTGGAGACATCTCAATTTAACATGTTCCAAATTGAATTATTTTTCTGACTCCTTACCCAACTCTTCTTCCAGACTTCCCTATTTCTGTCAAAGGCACTCCTATTCTTCCAATCTCCTAGGTTTGCAATCTCAGCATTAATTATCTTTATCTCCTGCCTTTCCCTCATGTTCAACCCACATGTTCAACCAGTTGCCAAATCTTGCCATTTCTACTTCCATAACATCTCAAATCTTATGCCTTCTCTCTATTCACACCTTAGTGCAGGCCCTCATTATCTAGATTATTGTGGTGGCCCATGAATTGGTCTTTTCCCACCCTCAAATCTCTTCCTACTTCAGTCCATCTTTCAAATGCTGCTGACATGGTTTTCCTTAAGCACAGATCTAAATATGTCACTTTTCTACTTGCTCAAATCTACTGACTCCCTATTGCCTCTAGGATCAAATGTAAATATAAACTCCTCTCTTTAGCTTTTCAAGCCTTTTACAATCTGACCTCAACCCATCTTTCCAACTTCATTGGTCATCGCTTTGCAGTCCAGCAAACTGACCTCTTTTCCCCTTGGACACCACTCTAGCCCTCATCTCTGGGCTTTGCTTGGAATGCTCCCTCTTCTTACCTCTGCATCTTAGGATCTCTTTCTTCTTCCAAGTTGCAGTCCAAGCACTATCTTCTATATTAGGGGTGGGGAATATTTGGCCTAAGGACCATATAAGGCCCACTAAATCATTTGCTAAGGCAATAACAGACAATGATGAGCTGAAAGCTAGGTACAACAACCTCCATTGCTTGAATTCTATAAGTTGATAATTTTATGTGGCCCATGAATAATGTTATAAATATCCAAATAACTATTGGCAAAAAAAAGTTTGTGTTCTACACAAAACTCTTTCTCATTTATCCCTATCCCAACTGCTAGTGCCTTCCTTTATTAACTTCTATAATATTTAACAAGTTTGTATTTATTTGTAATTATTCTATATTTATAGATATTTAGATATACATATATATGTATATAGATATATACATACAAAATATCCCCTGTTGAATGTAAGTTCCCTACAAGGAAGGATTGTTTTATTCTTTGTCTTTGTAGCCCCAGCACATTAGCACAGTATCTGACACACATTTGATTCACATTATCTCATTTGATTCACATTATCTCCTTAAAAAAGCAAATAGTGCATGTACTTTTATCCACATTTTCTTTTTTATATAATAATGGCTTTTATTTTTCAAAATACATGCAAAGATAATTTTCAATATTCACCCTTGCAAAACTGTGTTGCAAATTTTTCTCTTACCTTCCCCTCCTCCCCTACCTTAGACAGCAGGTAATATATATATATATATATATATATATATATATATACACATACATATACATATACATATATATATGTACGTATACATATACATATATATGTACACATACATATACATATACATATACATATATATATACATATTTAGTATCATAGCTTAAACTTGAAGCTAGAACTTCTTATTCCCCCAGTCCAGTGTATTAGGCAGGCAAGGATTAACAAGTGGCTTGTACAGCTCAAGATGATTTCTTGGGGCAAAAAAATCTGTTTAAATCTTTGACAGTGGGTACGATTTTTGAAATCATCTTTGCTTTTAGCATACTATGTGTGTCTATCAATCAGAAAGGCTATCAGTCATTTCTTTAGTCCATGAGCAAGTGTGTCAATCAGTCAGTCAGTCAGTCAGCTGGCAGGTAAGTCACTCAATCAGTCAGCTGGCCAGGCCATCACTCAATCCTTTAGCCAAATAGTAATTTAATTAGTAAGTGGTTATTCAGTTAACCAGATAGTCTTTTCAAACAATGTCAAACATGCAGCTCACAGGCCACATACCTTCAACATTCCCCACTGTGTCCCAAATCAGATTAAAGTATGTTTGGAAAATATTTAACAAAAATATAACAGAAAATGTTAATATAGGGCTTTCTAAGTCAAGATATACCCACAGGGATCTTTATGTGCAGATTAGTGGCACCTGTTTCTATTTGAATTTGACACACTGGTCTACACCATCCATAGACTGTCTGCATTTAGTGTTGGGACCCTCAGGATTGAATATTGTATAAGCTCCTGTGAGGATATCCAGGGAAAAGAAGAGGCCTTCCCTTGGTGAACTCCTACTCTAATGGGGAGACTAGAAACAACCAGAAACAATTATAAATAATCATGACCCACTCTCCTATTAAAACACAAGCTTTTTTAATCCAAGGAAAGTCTAGGTTTTTGCATTTCTATTTTCAGTGTTTATTGCTGTAACAAGCATGTAACAAATGTGTTTTCATTCACTTATTTCATTCCTTACAGATGGAGAGATTCTCCAGATGCTCCTGTCTTGAGATGACTTTGTGCTGCTTGTATCCAGTTCTAGGGTCTCCTCAATGAGATAAGTGAGATCTGCCTACACTAAAAAAAAATCAGATGGATAAAGAACGTGTATCATTCATGTTAAAACATGTCATTAGACAGGCAGCCCACTGAAGTTAATCCATTAGGATATCTGTTCCAAACACACTACAAACAGACCAACAAACTGGGCCCAGTATTGAATAGGGGAAGAGAATGCTGAATCACATTTGGGAAACTGTGTACCATATTCTTAGTGATCCCAAGCTGTTCCTGCCACCAAAGTCTATCTTTTTAAGGTAATTATCCTCTCACTGATAAGCTGTGAATCATTGAGCACTGCAATCTCAGAAAAATCTAAATTGTGGATGACCTGGAGGGCAATGCAGATTCGTATGGTGCTCGTATTTAGGAAGCAGCGTATTATCAAGGAGGAATTGCATGTGAGAAGATGATAGGGGAAAAAAAAAGTTAGGTTGGCCATTTGGTGAAGAAGATGGATAAAAGGGCAGACATCAGAGGAGACATTGGGTAAATTCCATATTGAGGATTAATGAAAGAATATAAACATTAATCCCAAACAACGAGGAAAGGATGGGGGTATGAGCAATCCTTTCACTGTCTAATTAGGATTGACATTGATAAGTACTAAGCAGGAACATCTAGTAGAACCCGGTCAAGGACACATGTTGTTTGAGAACAAAGGAAACTCCCAAGTGACCAAGATGACTATGGGCCAGTTTCCAGAGACAGAGGAATGAATAAGATGTCTTCTGGAGGGTCTTGGCAGACTAAAGCAGAGGTGCTATTTGAGATCATTCAGAAATAGAAATTATGGAGTTTCAAAAAAAAAAAAAACAAAAAACAAAAAAAACCCCTCCCCTACCACCATTATACTTTTAGGTCCTTACAATGGAGCTGAACCCGAGAGCTTCCCAGCGTATCTGGACATTGGGTGTTAAGAGCCAGTACATCTGTGTCTACTCTATCCCAGTAGACATTTTCATCAGCTCAGAGAGTCAGTGATTCACTAGCAAAGGGGACTTTCCACATCCGGGGCAGGAAAGACAGTATAATATTGTAGAAATAAGAGTAACTTGTAAAGTAGAGTAACTTTAGAGTGAATGGAGCTGGATTCAAATCTTGCCTCTGATATTTACTACTTGTATGACCTTGGACAAGTCATTCTGGACCTCATATGTAGGTAATATCAATATATTGTTTTACAGATATTATCTCATATGATCCTCACAGCAACTCTGTGAGGAAGATGCTTTTATTATGCTCTCTTTAATGACAAAACTGAGCTCAAAAGAGATTAAGATCGCGTAGCAAGTTGGTGACTGAGGCAGGATTTGAACTCCATTCTTCTAGACTTCAAGTCATGGTCTCTATCCACCATTCAACCTCAGTTTTATCATCCATAAAATGAAGAGATCGAACGAGTGTCTTAGGAAGTCCCTTTGGATGCTCCATATCTATGTCCTATGATCTTAAATATGAATAGGGATATGGATAGTCACTGATAAGGGAAGGGGTAGGAAGAGGATTTAAATTGGCTCCCTCCCAAAAAGTGAAACTATTTGGAAGGAAAAAAAAACAGAATTATGAAGAATAACAGAACCTATTATTCTTCTATTTTGTCTCTTCTCAGCTCTGAGTACTGAGGCCTTACTACATGGGAAAGGATGAAGGAAGGAAAAGTAACAGTTGCCAATCCAGAAACATTAAAGTCTATCTTTAGCAAAGAGCTGTATCCCAGAAATCCTCCTGCATGAAATTGTAAACATAAGCTGTAGTTTTCACATGCTTACTCAAGCCCTTTCTAGCCAATTAGTCAGTCTGGTTATGTTGGCATGGATCAGTTAATCACTATTCTTTGGGTCTATCCATATACACTTAATACTAACTTCCTATCATAGGTTCCCTTAAAACCACACATTGAGCACCACTGAAGAAAGGGAATATCTAGAAAAGAGAAGACAAACTAAATGCACTAAAGAAAAGTAGCTTTAGAACTCTTCAAAAATACCACCTTGCACCTACAGCATAAAACGAGGGGAGAATACCAGAAAATGACTTTTAATAACTAAGAGCTGAGTTATTTCTTTACCACATGGATTCCTTTCTTGTCTTCCTTAACATTTTAATACGTGTTTAAAGCCCACTCTCTCCAGGGTCCTTAAATATGCAAGAAGAGAATGGATCTCTGGTTTGAAGGGTTATTTTGTAACAAAGAATTTTTGCTGGAATTGGAAATTGAGTGGATTTCCATCAATTGAGGAATTGGTATATGAATGTAATGTGATATCATTGTTCTATAAGAAATGATAAACAGGCTGATTTCAGAAAAACCTGGAAAAACTTACATGAACTGATGCTGAGTGAGGTGAACATTATACACAGTAACAGCAAGATTGTGTGATAATCAACTATGATAAACTTAGCTCTTCTCAGCAATACAGTGATCCAAGACAATTCTTTTTATTTATTTATTTATTTATTTATCTATTCATTCATTCATTCACTTACTTATTTACTTATTTATTTTTATTAATTTTATAATTATAACATTTTTTGACATTACTTATGCATAGGTTTTTTTTTGTTTGTTTGTTGTTTTTTACAACATTATCCCTTGTACTCCCTTCAGTTCCGAATTTTTCCCCTCCTTCCCTCCACCCCCTCCCCTAGATGGCAGGCATTCCCATACATATTAAATATCTTATAGTATATCCTAGGTACAATATATATGTGCAGAACCGAATTTTGTTGTTGTTATTGTTGCAAAGGAAGAATTGTATTTGGAAGGTAAAAATAATCTGGGAAGAAAAACAACAACAAAAACAGTGCTCATAGTTTACACTCATTTCCCAGTGTTCCTTTTCTGGATGTAGCTGATTCTGTCCATCAATGACCAATTGGAATTGGATTAGCTCTTCTCTATGTTGAAGATATCCACTTCCTTCAGAATACATCCTCGTACAGTATCATTGTTGAAGTGTATAATGATCTCCTGGTTCTGCTCATTTCACTCAGCATCAGTTGATGTAAGTCTCTTCAAGCCTCTCTGTATTCCTCCTGTTGGTCATTTCTTACAGAACAATAGTATTCCATAACCTTCATATACCATAATTTACCCAACCATTCTCCAATTGATGGGCATCCATTCATTTTCCAGTTTCTAGCCACTACGAAAAGAGCTGCCACAAACATTTTGGCACATATAGGTCCCTTTCCCTTCTTTAGTATTTCATTGGGATATAAGCCCAGTAGTAGAATGGCTGGGTCAAAGGATATGCACATTTTGATAACTTTTTGGGTATAATTCCAGATTGCTCTCCAGAATGGTTGGATTCTTTCACAACTCCACCAACAATGCATCAGTGTCCCAGTTTTCCCACAGCCCCTCCAACATCCATTGTTATTTGTTCCTGTCATCTTAGCCAGATCCAAGACAATTCTAACAGACTTGTGATGGAAAATGCCACCCGCATCCAGAAGGAGAACTATGGAAATTGAATGCAGATCGAAGCATACTATTTTCACCCTTTTTGTGGTTGTTGAGGTTTTTTTCTCATGGTTTTTTCTTTTTGTTCTGATTTTTCTTTCACAACATGACTAATATGGAAATATGTTTAAAATAATTATACATGTATAACCTATATCAGATTGCTTGCTGTCTTGGGAAGGGAGGAAGGAAAGGAGGAAGAGAGAAAAAATTGGAACTCAAAATCTTACAAAAATGAATGTTGAAAATTATTTTTATAGGTCATTGGAAAAAAATAAAATACTATTAAACAAAAAAATTGTTCTTTCTGTACCTGCTTTTATGAATAAAACCTACCCAGCCAAGAATAGAAGGAATACAGAAAATTGGAAAGAAAATTTTCATAAGCAATCTCTCAGATAGTATGTGATTGGGATGGATTATTATTGTGGTGTAGGAAATGATGAATTTCTGGATTTAGAAAAATATGGAAAAACTTGGACTTATACAGGGAGATGCTATCCACCTTCAAAGAAACAGATGACAGGAAGAAATAAATATAGTGCAGTATGTGTATGAGTATATAGATGTCTACGTATCTTTCCATGCTTAATTGTAGCCTTCTTTAAGGTAGAGGGTAAAAGAGGGAGAAAAAATAAAGTAAAAAGGACATAGCAGAGAACAAAAGAAAACCAACAAATAAGCAAAGAAAAGCTAGGCAGCTTTGAAAGCAATGTGCAATATTTATTATATAGAGTTTTTTTGAAATGTAAATTTGTTGTTTTATATCGAATCTTCTTTTATGGTTTACTGTGTACATGGCAATACTTTTTTTTTTTATTTTGTATTTAAGTTCAAAATTTTTTAAAATTACCCCCCCAAAATTTTCTTTTTTTTTTCAGTTTCACTCCACTTCACTTAGTTTTCTCCACCCCTTTTCCCATCCACCAAGAAAGCATGAAATATGATACCCATTAAACATATGAATTTATTTAAACATTCATTGTACTTCTTTTAATATAGCCTAAGATTTCTTTTTCCCATCCCTTTTTGGCTGCCATGTCTCACTACTGACTTTTGTTGGCCTGCTAAAATCCCATGTCATTTTCTGCTATTTAGCCACTCATCCCTCATCTCACATGTGTAAAGTTGATTTTTAAAAAACTTACGTCAGGCATGCATTCTATGCCCATTGAGGCTGATCTTGTTCTATTTAACCTATCAGTCTAATTTTTCAAGATCTTTACAGATCTTAATTCTATTATTCAATGTCCTTTCTAATTTCATTGTTATCTGAAAATTTGATAAGAAAATTGATGCCATTTGTGTCTTTGACCTTTATCCAATTTTTTGATAAAAATACCAACCAGAACAGGTTTGAGCTCCATCACAGATTTCCTTCTAGGTTGGCATAATTTAATCACTACACCTTGGATATAGCTATTGGGTTGGTTTAGAAGTCACCTAAATGTTCTCCCATACTGTCCAAAACTCTTTATTTTGTTCATAAGATTATTATAAAAGGCTTTGCCAAATTCTCTGCTGACAGTCAGATATCTTGTATTCCCCTAATTTTCCAGAAAAGAAAATGAGGCTAGTCTGGCAAGGCAGGTCTTGATAAGCTCATGCTAGATCTTAATGATCACTACTCCTTTTTCCTAGTTGTCATAGACAAAGATATGTATCTTTATCTTTAAAATCCCCTTTATCTTTAATAATAAATATTTAATAAAGATATCTTTAATAATCTTCTAGAATTATGCCAAAAGTTAAAATTAAGTTCATAAGACTATACTTTGAAGAATCTGTCTTGTTGCCTGTTTTTTAAAGTGGCACAATTTTGCCAAATTTTAATCCTCCTATTCTCTACTTCTGTTCAGCACCTCAGTAATACATGATTCTATCTTTGTAGGCACATTCTCTACCAGCTCAAATCAAAACCCTCCTTTTGCCTTCAATGATCTTCATGCGTTGTTGGAAAAGAAAAATACATCACTCTGTTGATGGGTGTCTCTAAACTTATCTAAGCTAGTCCTCAGGAGGAAAAAATAATAACCCCAGTAAATCATTGAGTCAATACCCAGCTTTTCAGCTGGGTAAAATCTACAAGACCATAGTTGCATAGCCTAAAAGAAACCTGGATCACCTTTCCACTACAGTGGGGCATCATAGCACAACTCATTCTCCACAATTTCCCAGAAGTCACTGGCAATGATTCAGTAATCATATCTGAAAGTTATTTCACTACAGCAGAACAGAATCCATCCTGATCTCATAAGAATTCAGTGAGGACAGCCAATGAGTACTGTCTTAATAACTTTTACCTACTGCTCCTAGTTCTGCTTCTTGGGATCAAGCAGAACAAGAGGAATTCCCCCTTCCCTGGGAGATCCTTTCAAATATTTGAAAATACATTCATTTTGTTTGTGGTTTACTTGAATTTTCTTTTTCTTTTTCTTTTTTTTACTTTTTTGATCTGATTTTTCTTGTGCAGCAAGAAAATTGTATAAATTTGTATACCTATATTGGATTTAATATATATTTTTATCATGTTTAACATATATTGGATTACATACCATCTAGGTGAGGAGATGGAAAATTGGAACACAAGGATTTTTTCAAGGGCCAATGTTGAAAAATTATCCTTGCATATGTTTTGAAAATTAAAAACTTCAATAAATAAATAGAAAAAATATTTGAAAATAATTATCATGCTCTCTAAGTCTTCTCTTCTCCAAACTAGGTACCCCTAATTTTTTTCAACAGTTCATAGTATTTAGCACAATGCCTAGCACATAGTAGGCTCTTAATAAATGCTGGTGACTGATAATTACTCTCAATAATAATCTCTGATAGTTCCCCAAATAACAGTTTGTTGTTTTTCCACTATCCTGGTTGCCCTCTAAATATGTCCCAGCTAGTCAAAATCTCTTCTAAAATGTAATCCCCAGAATCAAATGCAATAATCCAGCTATGGCTTCATCAGCAGAAATTTACGCAAGTAGGATGAAAACTCAAAATCAGAAAAGGGTAAGAATCTAATAACATGGAAACAGGAGGAGCAGATCTCCCTGCCTGGACCAGAAAGTTAGACCTGAGGGGCCATGGAAGAAGAGAAGAGCTGGGGGAAATGATGGTGAATATGTTTGGAGGGGAATTGAAAGAAAACCCTCGGAACCTCTGTTCAAACAGGACAAGTTACAGAGAGCAGACATGAAGAAAACTGTGTTTGAACAGCAACTTCAAATAGCGTATTTCACTACAGTTAGAAACAAATGCCTAGCCATCCCTTCCAAGGGTCCCTTCCAACCTCAATAGCTCCAGTTTTTTTTTTCCTGTTCTCTCTCTGACTTACCTTCCCTACCTCTAGCTTCCCATCTTTTCAGCTACAGATCTTCAGTGACCCTCCCTTCAGCCTCTCTGTCCAACCCCAACCAACCCCAACTTTTCTTCTTTCTGGACAGCTCTTAGGCTAGGATCTCTCTCAATAGAGGATCCAGACTGACCCTCTGATTCTAGGAATCAGAGTCCATGTCATATGCAATAAGCCAGCCAGCCATTTCTGCCAATATATCCTCACATATCAGAAAAGAATCAGGAAAGGGGATTTTAAAAGAAATTTGCTTTTGTGGGGTTATTTTATAGGAGTTTCCGCATTTCTGGTTGTGTGTGTGTGTGTGTGTGTGTGTGTGTGTGTGTGTGTGTGTGTGTGTGTGTGTAAATGAGAACTATTTAAAAATGCCCAAGGATGTCTCTTTTAATCAATGAAATCTGAAGGTAAGGGGTGAGGGGAAACAATAAAAAGTCAAAAAGAATTAAGTGGGGGGAAGGAATATCCTCTAGGTTTCATTCCATCACCATCTCTCCTTCAAGGATTTCCAAGAATAGAAAGGAATTCTAGGAAGCAGAAGAGAAAAGAAAAGACTGAAGGTAAGTCATAGGTGTATCAGGAAGGGGATTTCAAGGAGCTGGGCATAGTTGGGAAGTCAGCCAAGTAAATCTGTATTCTTTCTTTCTCTATTCTTTTACTCCACTTTCAGCGATCCCTCCCTCACCCTTACTGATATATTTCTCCACCCTTTTTTCCACTCCTTGGGAAAAAAATTATTAACTTAGGGGTGTGGCAATAAGCTTGAACTGACTCAAGAGAGACAATTGTTAAATTTTTAGTTTGAGCATTTACACTTTGGAAATCAACCAATTCCATAAATCAAGGCTTGTTAGTCATTTTATTGATTGTTTAAACTTGAGAAAGTGGTGGAGAAAATGTTAATTCAAATTAAACTTAAAAGTGTACCCTGATGCAATTTTTTTCCTCGAGATCTTGTTGTTAAACATTAGGAGCACATCATTAAATAAACTAATTGATGTACTGTTTTTCTCCCCTAGGGAGACATGCCATTCAAGGAATTAATGGTGGAAATTCAGTCAAAGATGGAAAGGGATGAAGACTCCTGGGGTCCTTCAAATCATATCATATTGTTAGTTAACTATTCCATTTATATAAGGCTAATTCAGAAATCCCCTTCTCTGATTGAAATCGGAAAGAGGGATGTTTGAGAAAGACCCTATGGGAAACCCCAGATTAGAATGGCATAGTATTTATTACTTCTTTTCATACACACAGACACACACACACACACACACACAAACACCTCCATGGACTGAAGAGTTAAAAACTGCCCCCCCAACAGAATGATTCCTCAAGTTGATACAGAATATGCCCCAGACACCCACACTACCTTCCAGTGCTAATGCTTATGATCCATTTAATGAGCTAGAAATCACATTTTCAAGAAGAAAGCTGATGTTGATGGAGGGAGAGGAGAAAGGGGCAGAGCAGTGAAGCAGGAGCTTATTTATCAATGAACCTTCTAGTATCTAGTCTCTTTCCTTACTCTCTCTTCCATTTGTTTCCTTTGCTTCCCACTAACCATGGCTCATTCCATTCCCCATCATGTCAACACACATCACATGCTTAGTATAAATCTCAGAATAATCAGATATAAAATCAGTAAGTCCTGAATAGGGAGTAAGAGATGGGAGAAGAGAGATGTAGAAGGAAGAAGATCAAATCTTGTGCTGGTGGTTAGAGTTCAGAAGATTGGGGGATGGGAGGAGGGGAGCTCAACCAAGGAAAGATAGATTGAAACAGGGAACATAAGGAAACGGCCAGAAAGGGGAAGATTAATGAGGGGAAATGAGTGGGACTAGTCTTCAAATCTCTCCCTGGAAAAAATGGCAATATAGTTAGTATGTAATAAAATGTGTGTTGGTCTTAGAATCTGAAACCTGAGTTCAAATAGGAGCTCTGATTCTTACTAGCCATCTGACTAGGAGCAAGTCCCTTCAGTTCTCTAAGTCTGTTTTCTCATCTATAAAATAGGGATAATAGTACTTGTATAATCTACCTCAAGAGTTACTATTATTTTTATTGTTACTACAAATTTGTTCCTCCACTAGTGGAATTATATTATGGAGGAAGAGTAGTTCTAGAGTACCAAAGTCTTATAGATGCAACTGGAATATAGCAGATATCATATCTTTAAGATGGGTTTTGATTATCTGCCAGTTGAGCATGAGACTGTCAGTCAGTGAGCACTTGTTAAGTACTTCTATGTTTGGTACCCCTGCAAAGAAAAGCAGAAAGGAACTCACTTTCCAATGGGGGGACATCATGTACGTGATGTTGGACATGATATGTATGAGTTACTGAGAAAAGGCAGCAGAGCAAAAGTATGTGTATGGCTCTGGATGATTGGAGGGGAGCCACTATCAGGAGGAATAACTAGAGGGATAACTGAGCTATCCCATCTAAAGTGGGATAATTATCACTTGCAGCACTTTCCCAATACCCCATCAAACAATTTGTACTCAGTCACAACTCATTCTGCACCACCAGGCATCTTGCTGGGAGGAACCAGCAGTGAGAAGAATTCCAATGGGCTTCATGTAGAAGGTGGCACTTAAGCTTTGAAAGAAATTCAAGATTCTAAGAGGCAGAGATGAGAAGGGAATGTATGACAGACATAAGGCTCAGCCTGTGAAAAGGCTTAGAGATCAGAGATGCACTGCTGGGTATGAGGTATCATAATCAGGCCAGTTTGATTGGAAGGTAGCATGCATGAAGAGGAGTAGTGTAGCATAAGCCTGGAATGGTTGGCTAGAGTTGTGGACTTTGCATGACAGAAGAGTTTTTATTTTATTCTAAAGACAACAGGCAGCTACTGGAGATTTTTTGCAATGAGAGCCTGTGGTGAAGCCTGTGCTTTAGCTAGCCCTGTGTCAGTTCTATGGAGAACATAGAGAAGGGAAAGACCAAACAAGAAACTATTGCAAATATGCCAATAATGGAGATAGACCTAAACCAGAGTAATAGCTCTGGAGAGGAAACAGATACAAGAAAACACAAATCATAGATTTAAATCTCTAAAGTTTCCTTTGGAAGTACACTCCCTTCATTTTTCAGATAGAAAACTGAGATCCAGGGTAGCTAAGTGACATGCCCAGAATCACACACCTAGTACATACCAGAGCAAGGATTTGAATCCAAGTTTGTCCTAACTCCAAGTCGGACATTCCTCATCCTATGCTTCTCTGTAGCCGAGCAGAGATCTGGATGAGCTTTCTCCTCCTTCAGGTATGTAAGAAGCAGTGGGCTGGTACAGTGGATAGAGCTCTGAGCCTGGGGCAAGGCAGACCACCTGCATTCAAATCCTTATTAGATGTGTGACCCCAGGCAAGTTACTTTTGCCTACCTCACTTTCCCCAACTATAAAATGGGGATAATAATAACACCTGATTCCTAGGGTTACTGTGAAGGTCAAATGAGATCAGATTTGTAAAATGCTTGGTGCATTGTCTGGCACACAGTAGGCAGTTAATGAAGGTTCATTTCTTCCTACCTACATATCCTTGATCATGTCTCTTATGCCCTATAAATCTAAGCAATAGCACACTACAGAAAACTTATATCAAATCATGTATATTGCCCTTTTTTAAGGAGGTAGAAAGGTTTTTTTTGTCTTCCTCCAGATCTCTTTTATAAACAAGAAATGAGGGCGGGCACAATTACTCAAGATTTCTCTCTACTCCCCAAAACATACATGCCTATCTACATGTTTACATTGCTTATACATTAATACATTAATAAGTGAACATAGATGCATGTCTGCATGCACACATGCCTGAGTGTATATTCATCAACATATATATATATATATACTTGTGCATGTGTATGTGTCGATGTGTATAACATATTTATATTCACATTGCATATATGCATATGCAGAGACATATATGCATATATGTGTGTATACATATATACATATGTGGATGTGTGTGTGTGTATGCACAGACACTCGTATGAACTGAACAAACAATTACACCCAGGCTCTTCCTTCCATCCTCTAGCTCTAAAATCAAGTTAAAGCCTAGGGGTGTAGGGAATTTCCAAAGCAAGAAGGAAGAGGTTGTGGGGAAAGTGGTGTCTGCCCCAGGGAGCCAGCTCCACTAGATCCTCCTTTTGCTCTATGACCTCAATCTCCCGTTAGATCCAGGGAGTCCAAGGAAAGCTTTGCTTCCTTGGATCTCCTCCTAACTCTCCAGAATTCCTTTCCAGTTTGTTTACTCAGAATAGCTCCTGGCATGAGCTCCTGGCACTGTCCATGGTACTCTTGGAAGGCAGAGGCCAGACCTTAACCTCAGGGGTCTTCTAGGAGAAGACTCCTTTGTAAGTCGTCCAGGGGCATGGAGAAGGGCCAGAGAAAGCAAAAGCCCAGCTACTGCTCTGCCCCTTGATCCATAGCAGTATAGCAGGCACCCCGGATCCTAGAGCTGGGTGGGCTTGGACTGGGGGAAGGGATGGAGGAGCTGGCAGATGAAGCAAGGATGAAATATTGATGCCCGCATCCTGGTAAGGCAGAGAACGCCGCCTGTCCATGAATAAAAGATGGGCCGGAGGAGCAGGACGGGCAGCAAATTAATTAATCCAAGAGAGGCTCTCAGCAGCCATTAGAGAAAAAGAAGCAAACAGCTCCCCCCGCTAGACACACACACACACACTCACACACGAGGCGTGCAGGCACCCAGCCCACAGTTTGGGGAGAGAAGGAGGGAGGGATGAGAGGGGAGTGGAGGAGTCAGGGCCAGGACAGCTGGGCGTACAAGAGAAGGGACAAAGCAGCAACAGTGCCCATCCTCAGACCTGGCAGGGAGACAGGGAGCCAGAAGATGCCAATAGCAGAAAGAGCCCAGGAGAATTTGGAGAATTAGGCATAATCAGGCACCCCAGGTTCAAGTCCCAACTATTCCTAACTAGCTTGTATGTCCTTGAGCTATAGCACAAAAGCCGCTTCCAGGCAAGGGCCAGGTCATAAACATCCTTGTTCTTCTGGTCATGCAGTGCATGGCTTTGCACATGGTAGTGCTTAAAAAATGATTATTGCATGCACAACTAAATGAATATCACTTCCTTTGTCTGAACGGCCTTTGTCTGGGCTCTAAAATGAAAGGCCTGGACTAATTGACCTTTAAAGTCCCTTTCCAGGTCTAACATTCTTTAAGGAAGAGAAGAAAAAATAATGGCAGCTGATCAGCTCCAGACTCCTGAGTCCCCTCCAGATTGGGTTTCAGTATCCATCCTATGGGTGTAATTATGTGCCTGTGCACACATATGTGTGTGTGTATGTGTATATATGTATGTATACTATCCACCCTAATAATTCAATGGCAGATGGGGGAGAAGAGGAGAGACTTGGGATTAGGAAGTAGATGAGGGGACCAAAGTTGTCTGGACACTTCTCAGATGGGGAGGGTAACAAAGAAGAGAGACCCCACAGTGATGTGGGAGGTTGGACACAACTGGGGGGGCTACTTAGAAGAATCTAGACAGTGGTGGGGCAAGAGTCTCCAAGGCAGGCACAAAGTAAGTTGGGCAGTCACCCTCCTCCTTCTCCCTTCCAATGGACCAGCCTTCTAATCCTTTTAAGGGAATCAATAAAGAAGCAGTATCAAATGCCCTTTTGGATCATGCCCCCCATCTCCAGCTGTGAGTTCAGGGTGCCCAGATGGCATGAGCTCATATGCCAGCTGCTACTACCTAGCACCCTTGGGAGGCTCTGCCATACAATAGTGCTCTCAGGTTGGCACAAATGAAGTGGCAGTAATGCCATGCCTGGGGTAGCTACCCCAGCTGATGAAAGCACCTGGAGAAAATAGAGAACCAATATTCAAGTCATTTTTCCTTTGGTAGCCCATTAGTAAGATGCCAGGGGCTCCAATGCCACACGCACCTGGCAGAGCCCCTGCTCCGGATGGTGTGGGATCAGCGCAGACTATGAGCTGGCTAAATGCTGTGCAATCAGGGGAGAATGTGGGAGAGGGAGTAGAAGGTCCTTCCCTCCAGCCTGACCTGTGAGTCACAGATGGTAGATCACAACTCAGGGAAAAAAACCAAATGCAGCCCGTCAGTTCCGGGAGCCAAAACAAGACACAGATTGGAAAGTAACAGCCAGACCTGGGCTTTTGACATCTGCTTTTCCCTAATACAAGGAGAATCTGGCCTAGGAAAGCTGAGCATGCAGGCTAAGGGGGAAGAGTGAACTCTCATCTCTGTCAGAATCATAGGGCTGATGCATCTCAACCAGTTGTGGTGAACTGAGCCACCACTGCAACATCTGATTTTTCCAGTTCAAGAGTCACCTCCTCCCAAAAGCCTTCCCTGATATGCCAGTTTCAAACATCTCTTCTCTCACCAAATTCCTTGAGTTCTGATTGCCTGCACTGAATGCTGAGATGTACATACCACCAGTGGCAACTCGGGCACATCCTTCTTATGTTGATCTGGGGAAGACTCTTGTCCATCTGTTTGGGCCCCTCATGCAACTGCATAGAGAGATCCTTGTGTCTTATGTCATCTCTCTTTCTGCCTTCCTCAGCTCCCTCCCCTCTCCTCCCTTACCTTTCTCCATTCTTCTCTCCTCCCCTTCCTTTCTTTCCCCTCCTCTTCCCTCCTTCCCCTCTTCTTCTCTCTTCTTCCCTCCCTTCCCTTTCTCTCCCCTCCCCTCTTTTCCTTTCCTCTTCTCCTCTCCCTTTCCTTTCCCTCCCCTCCTTTCCCATCCTCTCTGCCCTCTTTTCTCCCCTTTTCCCCCTCCCTCCCCTTTATTCTTTCCTTCCTCTTTTCCTCTTCCCTTCCCTTCCTCCTCTCCCCTTGCCTTCTCTCCCCTCTTGTCCTCTCCTTTCCCCTCCTTTCCTCTCCTCCCCTCTCCTCCCCTCCCCTTCCTTTCTCTTCTCCCCTTTTCTCCTCTCCCTTCCTCTCCTCTGCTTTGCCCTCCCCTCCCCTTCACTTTTTCCCTCTCCTCCATCTTTCCCCTCCCTTCCTCCTCTCCCCTCCTCTCCTTCTCTGCCATCCCCCTTCTCCTCCTCCTCTCCCCTTCCCTCCTCTTCTCTCTTTTCCTCTCTCTCCCTCCCTCTCTTTCCCTGACAGTACATATAGCCTAGGCTGATCCCATGATAGGACACCAGGTTCGGAGCATTTAGAAGGCACCTTATATGGCATCTGGTCCCAAGCTCACATTTTGCCGGTGAGAAGGCTGCTCCCTATGGCCTGACATGTCCAGTGTCACAAACATAGGAAATCATAGACCCAAGATTCAGCCTAACTCCTCTGCCTCCAAATGGCTTAATGAGTTTGCAGGAATGACTGACAATCATCATTGCTAACATTTATCTAGCCTTGAAGGCTTGCAAAGTCCTTTATGTATATTGTCTCATTTGATCCTCACAATCCTGTGAGACAGACACTATAATCATTCCCATTTTAAAGATAAGAAAAGTGAGGGTCAGAAAGCCTAAAATACAAGTGTATAGAATCATACAGACAGTAATTGCCTAGGATAGAATTTGATTCAAATCCTTCTTGACTCCCAACCAGTGTTCTCCTCAAAGCTAACCAATGGCACTGTCTCCTCCTCTGAATCGACCTGGGATCACCCTCAGTGTTCTTTCCCTTGCTCTGGCTTCTTCTTCATCTTCATCAACAATAATATTGACTGATCCCTTACTATCTGCACTGTATAAGACCATTAGCCATGGAAGATTGGCCACGCCAACTCCTCTGTGTCTTCCTTTCCTCATCTCTAGAATGACAAGGTAGAAATAGATGGTATCTAAGGGGCAGCTAGGAGGCACAATGTATAGAGCACCGGCCTTGGAGTCAGGAGGACCTGAGTTCAAATTCAGACTTAGACACTTATTAGCTATGTGATCCTGGGCAAGTCATTTAACCCTGATTGCGAAAAAAAAATAAAAAGATGATTTCTAGTCCTTTCCATTATTTACTCCTATAAGCCCATAAACTTTCCACTTTTCACCTGCTCCCAATCCCTTTTCTGAGAAAGAGAGAATAGAGAATAGAGAGTCCAGTAAGATTCAGGCAGAGCTGAGTGGCTAAGAGCAGCCCCTGAATGAAAAAGAGCTGCCTACAGTTGAGCACCAAGGATCTTTAAGAGAAGTAGGAACAATACAGGATTTGGGGGGGAAAGAGATATTAATGCAGTATGACTGGGGGAGAGGGAGGAGCCATGTTGATAATCAAGAGACAGTACATAAGATCAGACCCCATTTAGGGGACTAAGATTGGGAAGGGAGTGGAGAAGCTCCTATCTCTATGGTCCCCTTGTATCCAACTCATTACCCTATCAATAACCCAAGGCCCCTGTTTTCTGGATCCCATCCTGCTGTCTCCAGGCTCTACCAGCCAGACATAGATAGGGGTAATAAAAAAGTACTTTGAATTTAGAGCAAGAAAATTTAAGTTGGAGTGCCAGATCTTTGGTTATCTTCCAACTTAACTTTTCTGAGCTTCAGTATCCTCATCTCTAAAATGGGGATGATAATATTCACACACCTGCCTACAGAAGTGGTCTGTCATAGTAATAAGAGCTTTGAATTTGGAGTAAAGAGTCAATCTATTAATACACATTTATTAAACACCTACTATGTGTCACCACTGCCCTAAGAGCTAAATATAAATTCTAATATAGCCTTTAAAGCTTGCAAGGCATTTTATTAAGTTACCTCATTTGACCTTCATAACAACATTTAGATATTGGTGCTATTATTCTTATTTTAGAGAGGTAATCGAAGCAGATGGAGGCTAATGTCTTGCCTAGAGTCACTCTTCAAATAAGCATCTGCCACAAGATTTGAACTCAGGCCTTCCTGATTGCATGTCCAGCACTCTGCCTACTGTAATAAAGTCCCTACTCCTGGCTTATTTCTTCAGTAGCTATGTGAACTTAAGCACTTCTGTTTGAGCCTCACCTTCAGCATTTCCAAAATAAGGTATGGTTTGGACAGAATGACTTCTGAGGCTTCTTCCAACCCTGAGATTCTTTTTGATCCTGTGACTACCTGATCTCTAAGATCTCTCCAGCTCTGACATTCTGTGACATCTCCCAGGGTTGTTCGGAGAAAACTACTGCATAAATTCTAAGATGTTGTAGAGACGTGAGCTCCTATTTCCTTGAAGAAGCAGTCCCATCAGCCCAGGCTTCAGGAATCTGAGAAAAGGAACAGAATCCTGAGCCTACTATTCCTGCAACAACACTCCCACCTTCTGGTCATTTGAGAAATAACCAACATTTATTTCTACTTAGCATTAAGTCTGTGCAGGTCAGGTTTTCCCTCTCCTTCCTTCAGCATCACCAACACCCTGACACTTCAACATGATGTAGGTTGGATATCAGGAAAATTTTCCTAACCCTGAGAAAGAAGGAAACAAGGGAATGTATGAGTGAGAGAGATAGTGGGTATGGAAAAGACATAAACATCTACTAGGAAATCTGAAGAAAGAGTTTAGATTGAAGGCAGCAATCTTCTTTTTTTTTTTATTAAAGGTTTTTCTTTTCAAAAATATGCATGGATAATTTTTTTTAACGTTGACCCTTGCAAAATCTTGTGTTCCAAATTCCCCCTTCCTTTCTCCCACTCCCTTCTCTAGATGGCAACTAATCCAATATATGTTAAACACATTAAAATATATGTTAAATCCAATATATGTATACACATTTATACAATTATTTTGCTGCACAAGAAAAATCAATTCAAAAAGGAAAAAAATGAGAAAGAAAGCAAACAATAACAAAAAGAGTGAAATGCTATGTTGGGACCCACACTGTGTTCCCACTGTTCTCTCTCTGAGTGTAGATGACTCTCTTCATCACTGCACAACTGGAACTGGTTTGAATCATCTCAGTGTTGGAGAAAGCCAAGTCCATCAGAATTGATTGTCACATAATCTTCTTATTGCCAGGTGCAATGATCTCCTGGTTCTATTACTTCACTTAGTATCAGTTCATGTAAGTCTCTCCAGGTCTCTAAAATCATCCTCCTGATCATTTCTTACACAACAATAATATTCCATTACATTCCTATACCTTAACTTATACCATTCTCCAACTGATGGGCATCCACTCATTTCCAGTCTCCTGAAGGCAGCCAATCTTCAAGGAAAAGTTCACACAAGAGTTGGGGGTACAAAGAGAGAGAAAGAATGAGCCAAGGAAGCATCTCCATGGCAATCATACCAGACATGGAAAGTTGAAGATTTCTGAGATATAAAAACTGTGGTCTTTCCCCAAAGATAGTGCCAAAGATGAAGGAAGTGCCTTCCCAAGACAGAAGCCAAGATAAAAGTCTTGAGGGTCAGAAGGGCAGTGTTGAAGGGTGTACACAGTCACAAAAGACTAAAAATTTAAGATTCCTCTACCTTTGAGCAACTCAATACATTTCTGGTTCTTTGCCTTTACTGTGCCATTTTGGCTCCACCAACTCAACACATTTCAACTGGGAAAAGTGCCCATTAGAGCCAAGACAAGCCTGGTCACTCTGTTCTTATCAAGTTTCCTCTGACCAAAGCCTGTAATGAAGAAGATTAAGGATCACAATACTCTTTTTTCCTGAGGCAATTGGGGTTAAATGACTTGCCCAGGGTCACACAGCTAAGAAGTGTTAAGTGTCTGAGACCAGATTTGAAATCAGGTCCTCCTGACTTCAGGGCTGGTGCTCTATCCACTGTGCATCTAGCTGCCTCTATCACAATACTCTTGATGTCAAAGTCAACAAGCATCAGATCAAGTGGGCCATGAAGGAGTTGGGCCACATCAGCATGAGCAGGATCAATACCACAATACAACCTGATTGAAGGAAGAAGACCCCCTCCCCTCAAACTTGCCCCAGATTATGATGCTTTGGGTGATGACAAAAAGATTAGAATTTTCTCAAGTATGTTCCTGTTTTCTCCTGTTTAAAAAAAGAAATACATGGTGACTACAGCCTTTCCTATAGCCGTAGGATCCTAGCTGACAAGCTGGAAGGGGCCTTTGAGGGCATCTAGACTACCATCTCATTTTGCAGATGAAGATACTAAGCCAAGTGATTTGTTTAAGGTCACACAGTAGTAAACACTCACACACACATATCTAAATTTTTATTCTAACATGGAATTCCACCAATTTTTGCTAGCTTGCTCATATGTTTCTTAGAACCATTCATTCACATGGACATGTATAACTAGCTTCCTTTCACACCTGCGTATACACAAATAGAATCCTGCATTAGTATATGCAATTACCTAGCCTGTCCCCTCACACTTGTATATACATGGAGCCTATGTATATACACCGCCCCCCAACACTTCTCAAAGGAATAATGCCTCCTTTAGTAGCCCTCTAATACCTAAGAGCTGTAGTTTGTGATGGTCTGGAGCTTTGGAATCTCTGTACCTATTGGCATTAAACTTGGAGCCCTTCCCATGGGACTTCCCTAACTTAAGCACTGTGGGAATATACTTTGGAATTGGCCTCCATCCCAGAAATCACATGAGCTCAGGTTTGGTCTGAGCTTCATAGGCTCGTAGAATGTCACCAATAGATGGGTTATCTAAGTCATTCCCTTCATTTGACAGGTGAGGAAACTGGTGTGTCTAGGTTACTAGGGAGACAACTGATAAGTTGAATAAGTGCCCTCTAGAACACTTGAGGAGATTATAGAATGTAATGGGAGGTAATAGAGACAATGAGATATTAAGAATCTGCCCCCCCACCCAGAAGTAGAAAACAAGTTTATATCTTGGCAAAGGTGTGCCCCTTTCAGATCAGGAATCTAGACAAGTTTACATGTAGTAAAAGTATTTCTTTTCAGATTATGAGTGGATCATTTTGTATCTTGTAAAGGTCAAGGTCAAGAGATCTTGAATGGCTCGTACCTTGAGTTACCCATGTGCAGATTAAAGAATATGAAACTTCATATCTTATAAAAAGGGTAAAGTAGTATATTTCCTTGTTCTCTCAGAAGATATCAGGAAGTTGCTACATCAACTAGATGGAATTATCCAATGGTTGGATAAAGGATCAGTCACAAAAGCGAGCTAGCCAGCTCTATGCTGGAGTAATCATTCTTGTTAATTCAAGGAGTCATCTCTGGCAGTTGATTAAAGTGATAGTAGCAAAGAAGGAAAACCTCAGCTCTTGAGACAGAATTCCTCTTCACCTTTTCCCTTGCTTCTCTTCCACAGTGTAGTAGACGTGAGGGAATGGCCGCTTTCCTGTCCACCCTTCCAGGAATGGAATTCTTCCAGCACAACATCCTGTAGGAAATAGAAGGAACATCTCCACTGAGGTCCAAACAGTTCAGTCACACACACCTGATTTATGACTAGAACCCAGCTTAGATCTCATGACTTACAGTTCATTTTTCTTTCTACTATATCATGCTATCCCTGGAGATCTGTAAAGATGGCACTATCAGGGACCATGAGGTATCCTGACCATGACTAAGCATCATTCACCAGTTTCCTCCCCACCAGTATTCCCAGGGAAAGATCTCAGAGTAGTTGGGGGATTGTCTCTAAGGGAAGTCTTTGAACATGTTTGAAAATCTGTGAAATTTGTCTCTGGGCCACCAACTTTCCAATTCAGTGTCCTTAGCCCCCATTTTCTCACCCTGGACCATCCTCTTCCACCAAAAAAACCTAAAATCCATTTTCACTAAGATGCCATTCACTACAGTACATGGCAAGATGATAATGGACAGTAGAGAGAGAGAACTACCCATCTCTTAGCTCTCTACTAAGAAAAATAATCTTCAGATGAGGAATGTTAGAACCAAAATGATTAATTAGGAAGTGAAACATAAGATAAATGAAGAGGTAGTAACAGCATACCTTACTTCCCTCAATGAGTTTAAGTCACCCAGAGCCAGATCAACTACATTCCCAGGAACTTAAGAGTTTCTAGATATGTGTTCTGAGTATTCATCAGTGAGCTTTGAAAATATCCTGGGAAGAGGAGAAATTATAATATAGGACTAAAGATGGACAATTACCAATCCAACTTTCAGCAAAACAATACTTTCTTAAAACCAAATGCTAGTGAGTTTAACTTAAAATCTTTGAGGAATTCTATAATAGATTATTTAAGATGTGTTTTGTAGACCTAGAGAGAGGAAAACTGTGATTACTGACAGCTAGAATAAGTTCAAGAACAACTCATTATAGACTAATTTTATTACCATTTTTAGTGGCTAAGGCTAAGCTAGTTGACCAATAACACCCACAGACACAATATATCTGGATTTCAGTAAAGCATTTGACAAAACATTATGACTGAGGACTGGTCCTAGAGGGGAGCAATTTATGAATTAATGTAACATTAATGTTACAGAGATCTCTGTAGTGGAGTACCATAGGCATCTGCCCTTAGCATCCTTAGTGACTTACATTAAGCTATAGATGAAGGGCAACTAGGTGATACAGTGAACAGAACACCAGCCCTGAAGTCAGGAGAACCTGAGTTCAAATCTGGTCTCAGACACTTAATACTTCCTAGATGTGTGATCCTGGACAAGTCACTGAAACTCAATTATCTCAGCAAAAGAAAAAAAAAGATATAGGTGACATGTTTGTCAAATTTGCAGATGACACAAAGCTAGGAAATATAACTAGCACATTTAATGAGAGAATCACACAAAATATTGATAGAATAGAACAATAAGCAACATCTAACATAATTAATTTTAATAGTTCTAAATGTAAATTCCTACATCAACTACAAAAGTACACAGTAAGGAAAGACTGGATAAAATGACTGAATTACAATTTATGTGGAGAAAGATAGATTTAGGAGTTTTAGTGGACTACAAACTCAATATGATCCCACAATGTAACATTGAAAAAGCTTCTTAAAATCTTAGGCTGTCTAATAGAAGTAGTATATAGAATTTTAGCAAATGTTCTGCTCTTGTGTTTCATTGTGTTGTGGAGGATGAAAGCTGTAAATACTTTAAGTACAGAAACGGAAATTAATCATATGTCCAACATCTAAAGAACCAATTAACTTTAGAGAATGTTATCACAAGAATACTGACCAGCAGGGGATGTGTTTTTGGCCATCGTAACTAATGAAAACTGTCTTGGGAAAGATGTGCCCATTTCAGACCACGAGCATTAGACAAGTTCATACGTTGTAAAAAGTATCCCTTTTCAGATTATGAATGGATCATTTTGAACCTTGTAAAGGGCAAGAGATCTTGAATGGCTTATACCTTGAGTTACCTATTTGCAGATTATAAAGCATGTGAAACTTAATATGATCCCACAAACAAAGACCAATGAAGGAATTGAGAGGTTGCCATTAGCATTAGTGGAGAAAGTGCTAATATTAATGAAACCACAAAACCAAAAGATATCTAAGAATCTGGAACAGGAAAGGGAACCATTCCACTGTACCCATCTGGAATATTATGTTCAGTTTTGGATGCTACATGTTTCTATAAAGAAACCATCCGGTGCTAAATTGATGGAAAGAAGCATGGCGCCAAAGACCATCAACCTTTTTCATCATCTCCATTCAGCCTTTCCCTTGTGTTTGGCAGAGAACAGAAGAGTGTGATGGGTGAAAAACAGATTTCTCAGCAGTTTTATTACCTGTTTCAGCTCTTTCAGCTCACCATTTCTAGCTCTTTTTCTTTGAGGATGTGAATCCTTGAGAATACTTGCCCTAAACAAAAGGATATTCTAAGATCCCATAATTAATATGCATTTCTGACCATTAGCCAGATGGGAGTTGAACTGAAGGAGTCAGATGAAATAATAAAAGAAAGAGGAGTTCAAAGAACAATAATGATCCAGGCATCTGCTGCCTACTTTGGCTAGCCTTGATGAGGGGAAGAGCTTCATAGTCAGTGGCTGAGAAACCTCACTGAGGTTTTTATCACTTTTTTGCAGGCAAAAAAGCTAGTCACAGCAATTCCCAGTGATTAGAGGACAGAATAGCAGTTAGAACTAAAAATAACATATTTACTGAATGTAGTAGCTACAACTGGGGCAGCTGTGGCACAATAATAGAGTAACAGGCTTGGTCAGGAAGACTCATCTTCCTGAGTTCAAATCTGGTCTCAGATATTTTATATCTGATTGGCTCTGGGCAACTTACTTAACCCCGTCTGCCTCAGTTTCCTCCTCTGTAAAATGAGCTAGAGAAGGAAATAACAAACCACTCCAGTATCTTTGCCAAGAAAATCCCAAATGGGGTCACAGAGAGTCATACACAACTGAAAACAACAACTAACGACAGCTAAAAGTCACAACTCTTCCCTCTGAGGGAGAGACTTAATGATCATAGCAATCTATAATGATTGGTAGAGATGACTATGGACTTTCCTTGCATGGAAGAGGTTTACTAACCATAGCATCCTAATGAGTATGACATTAACCTGAAGAGAGCTGATTATTGTAAGACCCACCAGAGCTAAAATAAGGCACAGCAAAGAGAAACATGACATAACCTGAAAACATTACCATCTCTGAGACTTGGAGATAAGAATTACCACTTTATGTATGTACCTTGACAATACATGTTCATCACACATGTATGCTGTATAAGTGATCCCCAAGTATTTTCTGAATTCTCAGTGAAGGTGTTTAGCTCTATGCTGTTTAATGTTTTTATATAACTTAGATAAAGATATAAATGGTATGCTCATGAAATATGCAAATGTCACATAGTAGAGAAGTATAGTTAACCCACTGGATGAGAGAAACAGAATCCATATGGATTTTAATAAGAGCAATGACATTTATCCAATGCTTTAAAGCCTATGAACTGTTTTACATCCATCATTTCATTTGATCCTCAGAACCACTCTAATATGGAGGTAATAATATTATCCCCAGTTTGCAAGTGAGGAGACACATAAAGCAAAGGTTAAATGCTTTGCCCAGAGTCACAAAGCTACTAAGTGTCTGAGACCACATTTGAACTCAAACCTTTCTGAACCCAGGTCTAATGTTCCAGCCACCATGTCATCTATATGCCTTGGATCTTGAGAGGCTGAATGCATTGGGCATTTTATCTGACTATGTGTAGAATGCTTTCCCTACTCATGTTCACTTATTGGCTTTCCTAGCTTCCTTTAAATCTCAACTAAAATCCCATCTTTTATAGGAAGCTTTCTCTAACTCCTCTTAATTATAATGGTTTCCTTCTCTTAAGGATGTCCTATTTATCCAATATGTGACTTATTTATACATATTTTTGCTTGTAATCTTCTAGATCAGATTATAAATTTCTATTTTTTGTTTCTTTTTGCATCCCCAGCACTTAGCATAGTGCCTGACATATGGAAGGTTCTTAATAAATGTTTATTGACTGACAGACCACAATAATGGAAGAAATCTTGTAAGATGAAATCCAATAAGAAATACATGTAAAGTCTTATATTTGGTTACAAAAAAAACAGCTTTAAAAATATAAAATTGGGGCACAGATAGATAGTTGTTATGAAAAGAATCTGGGCATTTTCATGTACTACAAGCTCAACCAGAACCAGAAATGTGATCTAGCATTCAAAAAATTTGCAATTTTGGTCTGCATTAAGTGGGCCATAGGTCTTAGTAATAGGAGGTGATCAGCCCTCTTTACTCTGCCCTCCTTACCATCATATAGAATATGGAATCCAATTCTGGACACCACAGTTTTAAAAAGATATTGAGAAGCTAGAGAATGTCCAGAGAAGGGCAATTAGGATACAGAAGGACACTGAATCCATTTCATATGAGATTCGATTGAAGAAATGTAGAATATTTATCCTGGAGAAAAAAAAAGCATAGGAGGAATATGATGGCTATATTAAAGTCTTTGAAGGACTATCATGTGAAGGAGGGATTAAATTTGTTTTTATTTGACCTCAGAGGGCAGAATCAGAGGCAATAGGAGTGGGGGGAGAATTGCAAAGAGTCAAATTTAGCTTAATGTCAATTGAATTAAGTCATTTTTAATTCATGCTCTATTTTTCATGATTCCATTTGGAGTGTTCTTGGCAAAGATACTGAACTGGTTTGTTTTTTTCTTCTACAGCTCATTTTGCAGATGAGGAAACTGAGACAAACAGGGTTAAGTGACTTGTCCAAGGTCACACAGCTTTTTCTTTTCACAGTCAAAAATTATTTGTAATTTTCATTCCAGATGTGTTAGCTAGTGATAGGGATAAAAATGCAAAATACAAAAAAAAGAATCTTTACTCTCAAGCAGTTTATAATTTTTTTTAAATTAAAGCTTTTTATTTTTCAAAACAGTGGACAATTCTTCAACATTAGCCCTTGCTAATTAGCCTTGCCCTGTATTTCAATTTTTCCTCCTTCCCCCAAGCCCTCCCTTAGACGGCAAGTAGTCCAATATATGCTAAATATGGTAGAAATATATGTTAATTCTAATATATACATACATATTTATATAATTATCATGCTTCACAAGAAAAAAAAAGAGAAGCAAAGTAAAATGCAAGCAAACAACAATAAAATGAGTGAAAATACTATGTTGTGATCCACACTCAGTTCCCACAGTTCTCTCTCTGGGTATAGATGGCTCTTTTCATCACTGAACAATTGGAACTGGTTTGAATCATCTCATTGTTGAAGAAAGCCATGTCCATCAGAATTAATCATTGTATAATCTTGTTGTTGCCATGTATAATAATCTTCTGGTTCTGCTCATTTCATTTAACATCAGTTCATGTAAGTCTCCCCAGGCCTCTCTAAAATCATCCTGCTGATCGTTTCTTACAGAACAATAATATTCCATAATATTCATATACCACAATTTATTCAGCTATTCTCCAACTGATGGGTATTCACTCACTTTCCAGTTTCTGCCACTACAAAAAGGGCTGCTACAAACATTTTTGCACATGTGGATCCCTTTCCCTCCTTTAAGATCTCTTTGGGATATAAGCCCAGTAGAAACACAAGCAATTTATAATTTAAAACTATTTGTGACATAGACTCATAGCTAAGAAGACAAGTAGTTCCAATATGACCATTTAGAAAATTTTGGTTATTGGGGATGACAAAGAATTCTCTCCTTCCAAGCAGAAGCTAGACAACCTCTGGTTTGGTGCATTCTAGTGGAAACTATTTTTATGCATGGGTTAAATGATCCTTTATAATTGTCAAATTTGGTGATTCTCTGTGTATTTGTGGAATAGTGAGCTTATAAGGAAAATGTTGTGTTGTTATTTTTATTGCTATGCTATTTCATTAAATACTTTTGCTTTGAACTGTGTATTCTTTGACTAATCAGTTAAAGTAAACACATTAATGGAGAGAAGTCTAAGGAAGTAATAATTTGAAAACTGGGTAACTTTCTGGGATCCCTGATTGCTATGTTAGGAAAATCACTAACAAACTGTAGCTTTTCCTTAAGAGTTCAACCAGGATCATGAAGGGCCTAGCATTTTATCTTGTAGGGCTGAATTGAAAGAACTAAAGACATTTAAAATAGAAATGAGAAAACTTAAGGGAACATAACTGCTTTCAAGAATGTAAAGGATTATCACATGGAAGAGAAATTAGATTTGTTCTGCTTGGCTTCAGAAAATAGAATGAGGAAAATGAGTGGGAAATGAAGTGAAGCAGAGTTAGCCTTAATATAAGAAAAAAAACTTCACAATAATTAGAGCAAATCTCAACAGAATGGACTGCATCAAAAATTTAGTGAGCTCTGTTTCATCAGGAGTATTTAAGTAAAGGCTGCTTGATTGTTGAATGGAGGGGAAGGTGTGCTAAGTACAGGTTTGATTAGTTTATCTCTGAAGTCTCTTCCAAATCTGAGCTTCTATGATCTTAAAACTTACTACACTCATGACTCATGATTAAAAAGAGACAGGGTTTATCACTCTACAATGGCAAATTTTAAATAAAGTGACAGGTAAGTGAGGAAAGTATTTTGAATGAAAGGTCTGTAAAGAAAAAGAAAAGCTTTCTTTGGAAACCTTAGGATAAAAGGGAAAAACTGAGGGAATATAAGAATATAGACCATCAGGGGCATCTAGATAGCATAGTGGATAGGACACTGAGGTCAGGAGAACTTGAATTCAAATCTGGCCTCAGACACTTAACATTTCTTAGCTGTGTAACCTGACCCTGGGCAAGTCACTTCACCCCAATTGTCTCAACAAAATATATATATAGACCATCCAAAAGTCAGGCATCAACTCAAGTTTCTTGGTAGACTTAAGGTGGATTTGAGATTGAAAACCAATGAATGGGTTCCTCTAAGATTCCAAGTCAAGCACTCAACAGTGTCAGATGCCATAAAATTCAAGGAAGATGAAGAAGCTACTTATTGATATCAGGAAACAAACAGAAGAATTTCATTTTTGTCATTATAGCTCAGTGCCTGGCACATAACAGACACTCAATAAATTCTTGTTGATTTGATTCAACTTCCTTCCCACCTGCCCATTACTAGCCTGAGGGAAATCACCTGTCTCCTGCTGGGTATCACGAGTGCAAGAGGAGTATCTGTTCTGAATCACAAGACTCTTGGCATGAAGAGGGCCATCCTCATCATTCAAGCATGTGTATAGAAGTATACGTATCCATGTGGGCGAGTAGCCACGTGCCTTTCAGCTGCCTTGGCCCACCAGATGTTTTAGTCTGGCAGGGCCATGAAGCATGTCTGTCTGTTTCTCTGGATGGGCAGAGACATCCAGACAGGCACATACCTGTGTAAGCTAATAATAATAACAATAATAATAATAATAATTGAGAGATGAGAACAAGATAATATCAATACATTGTGTTTGTACTGGACTTTCTGGCTTACAAAACATATTATCTCATTTACTTCTCACAGCTGTCTGGTGAGGTAAGGTAGGCAGGGAAGAGATTATTTCCATTAAGCAGATGAGAAAACAAGGCTTAAAGAGATAAAGGAACTTCTCCAACATAAAAAAGAGAGCAAATCTTGGAACCTAAGACTTTTCTACTCCTTCTACTATACAATGCCATTCCCATGGGTCAGAACCTCACCTTGAAAATTTGTGATCTAATGTAATTGTACATAAAAATTATATAACTCTTCTATTTAAGCAACTCCAATGGCCTCTAATACAAAATATAAACATATACATATATACACACATATATATGTGTGTATATATGTATACATGTGTATGTACGCATATATAAATATATATGTATGTATATACACACATATACTTTATGTTAATGCTACATATACACTTATATGTACTTATCTCCTCCATTAGAATATAAGCTCATTGGGGCAGCTAATTGGTATGTTAGAGCACCAGCCCTGAAGTCAGGAGGACCTGGGTTCAAATCTGATCTCAGTCACTTAATACTTCCTGGCTGTGTGACCCTGGGCAAGTCACTTAACCCCAATTGCCTCAGCAAATATACACAGACACACACAAGCTCATTGAGAATAGGGATTATTTCATTCTTTGTACTTCTCTCCCCAGAACCCATTATAATACTTGAGTGATTGAACTCCATAAGAATCATCTCTGTGTTTGCAGGAATAGTGCTGTAAATCAATCAATAGAGGATTAAAAATCTGAATTCTGCTCCTTTTCTTATTACTAATCTCATGCCCCCAGCTCCAGAGTTATCTCTAGAAAGAAGAGAATTGGGATCTGACCCAATCTTATGTGCTGAAGAGATTAAAGACAGAGATACACATTCCCATATAAAATAAGTGAAGGACAGCCATTCACGGAGGCAACTGTTAGAGGAAATAAACTAAGAAGAAGTCAAAGGAATAAAAGGAGTACAAGAGAGTAGTATCATAGAAGTTAGCACAGAGGGTATCCAAAAAATGGTCAGCAGTATTACATGTAGCAGAAATATTAAAGGAGATGAAGGAAATGGAAATTCTAAGAGAGTTGTGTTGAATGTGGGAGCCACATTTTAGTAAATGTGGTCATCTAAGCCATAGATAAACTAGTTTATGCCCAGAGAAGGGGAACCAACATAGAAAAAGGATTGGACACCCTGCTATGTGTGTTTTATTAAATTAACTGGAGATATTTAACCTGAAGACAAAAATTAGAGACAAAATACTAAAAGGTTCAAAATATTGGAAGGCTTTCATGTGGAGGAATTAAACTTGTTTTGCTCCAAAAAGATTGACCTAGGAATAGGGATTAGGAAGATCTACTCTCAAAGTAAAGAAATGTTTTCTAACATGTAGACCTCTCCCAAAGTAGAATGGGATGTCTCGGGAGGTGGACTTCCACCTCATTAGCAGTCTTCAAGTAATGCTGGATTTTCACTTGCTAGGATGTGGTAGAAGGGTATAGGTTGGACAACAATCCAGGTTTGATTTACTGAAATTCTAATTCTAGAATCTGCACTGAGAAAGACCTGAGGCTCTGAAAAATATGTGTGAGAGACTTCCTCATGATAGAAAGGCCCTCAATCCATTTTTGCTATTGTTTAATCATGTTCAGTCATGTCCAATTCTTTGTGACCCCATTTGGGGTTTTCTTGGTGGATATGCTGTAACATTTTGATATTTCTTACTCTGGCCTTTTACAGATGAGGAAATAGGGGTAAATGACTTGATCAGGATCACACAGTAAGTCTGGAGTAAGACTGGATTTGAACTCAAGTCTTCTTGACTCCAGGTCCTCCACTTTACCACCTAGCTGCCCCAGATACACTTTAGGGGCCTCTTATGTTTCTACTTCAGTTATCCCCAAACAGATTCTCTTAGAATTATACAACCTGAAATTCCCCTAAGCATATATACCAGTTTCTATTACAAGTACGTTGGCTTGCCTGATTCTAGAAAGGCCTGGAAAGATTTACAAAAACTGATGCTGAGCTAAACAAGCAGAACCAGAAATACATTGTAAGCAGTAACAGCAAAATTGTGCCATGATCAACTATGAAGGACTTGGTTCTTCTCAGTGGTTCAGTGATCCAAAGCAATCGCAATAAACTTTGGACAGAAAATGCCATCTGCATCCAGAAAAAGAACCAAGGATACTGAATGCAAATCAACACGTGCTTTGTTCACTTCTTTTTCCTGTGTTTTTTTTTTTAATCTCTCCCAGGGTTTTTCCCTTTTACTCTGATTTTTTTCTCCCAACAAGATTCACAAAGCAATGTGTATTAAAAATTTTAAAAAAAATACATTGGCTTATAAAGCTGATGATGTAAACAAATTTCTTTACAAATTAATATAAACAAACAGTAATGTCTTGATGAGAAATAATCAGAGTTTGTTCCCTCCCACTCTTCATCTTATCAATGCTCCCTTCTGTGGTTACTCTGTGCTCATGGCATTGCTTTTTTACAGTAAGTTTCTGCTTTTCTCCAGTGCTTAGTAATACAATACTTGGAACATAGTAGATGCTTTAAAAACGCTTATGTCTAATGAATGCTTATTGACTGATGATTCTTCCAAGACATCTTCAGACATTGCTCAATGGTGCTCCTGTAACCTCTCCTTAATTGTGCTCCTGTCATCTCCTTACCAGCAGATGATACCCATCTTACTGCCAGTGCTGAATAATTGAGCTCATCTGTCTTCAAATCTCCACCCCTGAATTGCCCTTGTATTCAGCAGTTCAGTTGTTCTCCAGGAGATGGCTCTCATCCTCCATCCCAGGGGACCAACTCTTTAATTTCACCTATGAGAACTGTCACAAGAGTGTTTTCTTAAATCTAAAAAAAAAAATGAAAAACATCAACAACCCACATATCCATAATTCTGAAGTTTTTTTCCTATACAAAATCTGTATAGCCCCAATAAAGTCCTGTAAAGTCTTCTAGAGATGCTTTTTTTTTTTTTTCTCACATTGTACAGGTAAACTTTAGTATTCAATTCCAATGTAAACTTATAGTGAATCATTACCTCCTGCCTCCTCTTTCACCCAGCAACCTGACAATGATCTTCTGCTTAGGTCAATACTTCCCACTGGGTCTGAGGTTTCGGGAAGCATATACCTTCCCCAAATGCCTTTCCAATCCCTGGCTCTTCCTTTGGAATTTATACTATGTTATTCAAATTACCCAGTGAAATTGCTCTGAAACCCATAGACAGGAGAGAAAGAGGAAGGGATGTAAAGAGTCAAACACAACTATGACTGGACAAATACTCCTGCCAGAATGACATACGTATCTATAACCAAATCAAGCCCACAGCCCGCATCACCAAGAAAAAGAGTCCTTGAATCTGTCCCTTTACCTTCCACACAGACTTCCAAGCTGTGGCCAAGGATCAGACCTACTCAATGGCCTCTGACTCTTCTGACATCCTTTGGCATTTGGACCATACCATTCATCAATAGATACTAATTTTCTATGTACATATCTTATCTTGTGACTAAAGTGTTAGCTTTTTCAGCCCTGAAGCATTTGAGCTCTCTGGTGGCATGAACTTAACAAATATTTACATTTCTTTGCCTCCCCATCCCATCCTACTTCACCGCCCCAAAATCAAGCACAATGCTAGGCACAGAGCAGTATACAGTAAATGCTTCAGCTTAGGAATTGATTCATATGCTTCTGCATTCAGGCTGGCTAAGTCATTAAGATATGATTTGCTGGCTAGGAAATGTTAGTTACAGTAACTAACAGTGACAATAACAATAACAGCTCCACGTGGGTGGCTAACCTTCATTCCTTTCTCTTCCCAGATGGCTGCTGCTATGTTCCCAGCTTTGACCATGAGCAAATTATTTTGGAAAATCTATGTTCAAAGTTTCAATTCTCCCTGGCTCCCAGCCATAGCTTCTTCTCTGACTCCTCCACCCATCTTCTTTGAATTAATTTGGTCTGGAATGGACTCTCAGCTGACCATGGTCAGTTTCTAGCCTCCACCCCACCTCCACTACATACAAACCCTAACAACAAATTTTTGACTCATCCTGCAGGGAAAATATGAGAAAAAACAGCTGTCCCAATAAAACAATTCAGAGTCACTAGATCCAAGATGCCATGGAGAGAAAAAGTGAAGTGTCAAGAAGACAAAGAGAGATCCATATCTAATAACAGAAAAGAAGGCTGCAATTATGGAATTTATATTATACCATATATCTGGGAGGAGCTTCAGAAATGATCTAAGCTAACACAATCATTTTACAAATAAAGAAAAAGAAGCCCAGAGTGACTGCTAAGATCACACAGCTAAGTAAATAGCTATGCTATGGACCCAGTCCTTCAAATCCCAATGCTCCTAACACTAAGGCAGGCTGCCTCTAATTAAAAAGTCAGACCAATCATCAGAACTAAAGAAATTATAAGGATGAACAGATGGTCAGAGATAAAAAAGCACACAAAGAAATACAGTTAATCACGTAGATACCATCACCACCTCCAGTCAGGCAAGAGAAACTGAGAGGGTATGTGACATTTTTTCTCCTGCCATGAAGACATCCTAACTCACTTCTGATGTTTTGAAGGCTATTCTGACCTAATGCAGGGACTAGAAATGATTGATTTCTATATGCTGGCATACATGTCCCAGCAGCTGTGTGGCACAGTGAATAGAGTGCCTGACCTGAAATCAGGAAGACTCATTTTTGTGAATTCAAATCTGACCTCAGACAATCACTTGCTGTGTGAGCCTGGGCAAGTCACCTAATCCTGTTTGCCTCAATTTCCTCATCTATAAAATGTGCTGAAGAAGGAAATGACAAACCATTCCAGTGACTGCCAGGAAAACCCCAAATGGGGTCATGAAGACACAGATATGACTAAACAACAACAATCTAATTCCAGTCCTGCCTCAATTGTCGTGCCTAAATGATGAGCATCTCACATAGCCCTTGATTGAGTTCAATGAGCAATGAGACATTCATGTGGGCGGGACTTCCTGCCCAAACCAAGCGGGCTGAACTCAGCAACAGTGATTTAGCCGGCAGCTACCTCACAGCCCGGTGGAGCACTGCAGGACTGGCCACTAGGAGTCAGCCTTACCCTAATCATGGGACCCACACACCCAGGAATGTACCATTTGAAAGCTTTGTCAATTGAAAGCCTCTGTTTTCAATAGTGCTGCAAATGGCTTTGTCTGGGAAGTCCAGGGATAATAGATTGTCTGCTCTCTTCCTTACTATTATTGTTAGTCCTTTTGTCTCTCTTTAAACCAGCGTCCTTTTCTTCCTTTTCAAAGATCACTCCCATTCCTATTCTTCCAGTCTTGATTTTTCTCTCCATCTTGAAAGATCAGGACCACTCAGACTTCTGAATGCTATAATAGGATTATAGATCTAGAGTTGGAATTGATATCTAACTAACCCCTTCATTTTACAGATAAGGGAACTGAGACTCACCTAAGGTCACAAAGTGGTAAATGTAAGGGACAATATAAAAATGTAAGGATTTAAAAGCAAGTCAGTTGCCTTAGAAGATAATCAATCAATAAACATTTATTAAGAACCTTCTATGTGCTATGGTACTATGTGCTAGGCACTATACTAAACTCTGAGGATACAAAAAGAGGCAAAAGACTTAAGAAAATTATAATTTAATGGGAGAGACAACATACAAATACATAGATACAAATAGATACACTATATACAAGATAAAGAGGAAATAACTAAAAGAAGGAAAGCCTGAAATTAAGAGGAATTAAGGAAGGCTTCCTATAGATGGAAGAATTTTAGTTGAGACTTAAAGGAAGACAGGGAGGTCAGTAATCAAAGAAGAGAAGGAAGAGCATTCTAGGAGTGGAAAACAGCTAGAGAAATGGCCCTGTGCTAAATAGATGGAATTCATGGAACAGCCAGAAACCATAGTCACTAGATCTAAGAGTATGTGTGTAGGAGGAAGGTGTGAGAAGACTGGAAAGATAGAAGTAGGGTGAAGTTATAAAGAACTCTAAATGCCAAGCAGAGCATTTTGTATTTGTTCCTGGTGGCAATAGGAAGCCATTGGAGTCTATTGCATAGAAAGGTGACATGATCAGACCTGAGTTTTTTAAAAATCACTTTGACTTGTGCCGGAGAGAGCCATCCACATCCAGGGAGATTGAATATGGATCAAAGCACAATATTTTCATCTTTTTTTTTTTTTTTGTAGTTGTTTGTTTTCTTGTGTCTTTCCTTTCGTCTTTTGATCTGGTTTTTCTTGCGCAACCTGACAAATATGGAAATATGTTCAGAAGAAATGCACATATTTAACCTATATTAGATTGCTTCATATTTATGGGAAGGGATGGAGGAAAGGAGGGAGAAAAAAATGGAACATAAGAGTTTGTAAAGGTGAATGTTGAAAACTATCTTTGCATGTATTTGGAAAAATAAAAATATTAAGTTAGTATTTGAACCCTTTCCATACCAAAGTCAACTCTCTAACTACAATGCCTTGTTACTTCATAATAAAAATTGTAATGATAAAAAAGAAAAGAAAAGAAAATCACTGTGGAGGCTGTAAGGAGGATGGGAATAGTTGTCCCCTACAATAATAGGGAGGATGAGTGGTGTAACATAATGTTATGGTAAAAGATAATGAGTTCTGCTTTTGACATATTGAATTTAAGATGTCTCCTAGACAACCAGTTCCAGATGTCTGAAATGCAATTGGAATATGTGAGATTAGAGTTTAGAGAGACTGTGGCAGGAAATGTAGATTTGAGAATCATCACCATAGAGTTAGAAATGAAAGCCATGGGAGCTGATGAGATCAACGATTGAATACCTAGTATGAAGAGAGAAAGAGAAGAGGCCCAGGGTAGAACCCTGAAGGACATCTATGGTTAAAGGACATGATCTGTAAGAAAATCTAGGAAAGGAGACAGAGAAGTGGTCAGATAGATAGGAAGAAAATTAGGAAAGAGCAGTTTCCTGAAAAGTCAGGATATTTGAGTCTGGAAGTGATGGATCACCATTCCTGGAAATGTCACTTTCTCAGTCTCTGACTTGGGGGCTGAGAGACTGAGTCATAAAATCTTCAGTGGGTTTGGAAAGGAAAGAACAGATACCAACAACATTGAAGAGGCAGAATCCACAGGCCTTGCTAATAATTTCATATAAAGAATGAGGGAAAGAAAGGAGCGCAAAGATGACCAAGGTTTTGGGCCTGAGTGATGGCTATTGCTAGCATCTTTCCCCTTTGCTCCAACCCCACTGTCAACACCTTCTTTCAGGTCCTTAACATCTCTAATCTGGGCTACTGGCCTAACAGAGGTTCTCCAGCTTGCCCCCAATCTAATCCATCCTACATATTACTGAAGTAATCTTTCTATAAAGCTGGGCCCCAATCATATATCCAGAAATTTATAGTGACTCTTCACTGCCTACAAAATAAAATCCAAATTCTATTGTCATTCAAGGTTTCTATAATATGATCCCAACTTATCTTTCCAGACATCTCTCATCACTTCTCTATACATGTTAATCTCAGTCAAACTGGACTACTCACTGTTCTCTAAACATGTTCTATGCTTTCCAGCCTTGTGCTTTACTCATCATTCCCCTCTGGAATATCCTGTCCCTACAACTCTATTTTTCAAAAACCTATATACCCTTAAGGACAAAGCTTAAATGCTTGATCCCATAAGCAGATATGACCTTTTCCTCTATCTTTTATTTTTAATACTTCATTGGCTCATTTAGTGTGGCTTTATTAAGGATCTCTTGTCTGAGAAATACTATAGAAATTACGAAGATTAGATAAGAAAGCATGTGGATTGTGGTTGTGGATCTCACAACCTAGTAGACTGGTGCAACTTCAGAGAGCTATCATGCACAATATTACCCTGTAAGAGCATTAGAAGTTCTTCCCCCACCTCTCACCCCCCCAAAAAAAAGAAGGAAAAAGATTACCTGATGTGCCAGGGGAAGGCTGATGCCAAAAACATAAATACATGGAAGGTTTCTGGAGGAGACTGCATTGGAGTTGAGCTTTAAAAAATGAATAATAATTCAAAGGGGAAGGAAGAGATCACAGGTATGTGTTCTTTTTTTTTTAATCTACTTATTGGAAAATTTTTTATTTTATTTTTAATTTATAGACTAAAACAGCATTTCCATGTCATAGTAGAATAAAAAAAATGAATGTACATGAAACCAAAAATCTATTATGTACAACTTGTTATGGCTTTTAAAAATATAATAAAATTATCATGTAAATTTCTTTTTTTCCTCCCCCCCACTTTAAAAATGACTCTCATTAAACACAAATATATATTAACATTTTTTAAAATTTTGTTTTAAATTCTCCCCCTCCTTGCTGCCATTTTCCATTCATTGATATGGCAAGCACTAAGGCTGAACTAAGATGGTGACTGTTTGGCAGGGAAGTTGTATTTCATCTCAGGGCCCCCAAGCAGCTTGGACTGCTTGCCTTGACTCCAGCCACAGCAGCCCAAGAGGACTGCTTTATCCTGCCTCAGCGTCAGGTAGTGCTGGCCCCAGGGGCTGAGGGAAGGAGGGAGGACCCAGCAGGGAAGAAGGAGAGGGACCAGGGGGAGATGGGAGTCATTCCCAGTGTCTAATCTCCAACAGGCTGGGCCCTGCAGACACAGAGTCTGCAGTTATTTGTGGCCCAACTGCGGCCTTCCCCCAGGCCTGGGGCTCAACAGGTATGTGTTCTTAATAGCACCCACCACATTCTTCTTTATAGTAAATTCTGTTCTTGTCTCATCACACTTTCAGACTTAGTTCCTGAAAGACCAGAGATTATATCTTACGCCTATGCTCCACAACAGCCAGGGGAGTAAGATAATGTAACATAAACTTAGAGCTGGAAAATTCCATAAAGGCAAAATCTAATTCCTTCATCTTTACAGATGAAGAAACTGAGACTCCATGAAGTAAACTGATTTGCCCAGAGTTACCAAGGAAGGATTTGAACACAGAGCTCTCTCCACTGTGCAAACTTTATCTTACATACATTGTAGGTACTCTGCCAATATTTGTTGAACTGAAAGAAAAAGAAAAGAGAGAAGAGAACAGGAGGATTTTTTTTTAAATATTGACACACTCAATATGAGTACCATATCAATTATATGCTGGTAAAAATTTAACAACCAGCTCCTGGAAATAGGGAGGAAGAAAATGTCCCCACCTTCTCATTGAGGTTTAATCTGTATTATTAACATTTTCTCCATCACTTTCTTAAGTATAGGCAATTAATAAATCAATAAATCAAGCCAAAATGGAAACATTTGCTTATTTCTGAGACGTAAAACCTCAACTAAAAATTTTAAAAATCAGATTCAGTTAGAAATACTACACTATTGTCCCTTAAAAATGCATTTTCCAGGTTCATCAAGAGAAAATTGACTTTAGAAAAGCTCAAAGAATAACAAAAAAATTAATAGTGATAGGTAATAATAAGAACTAACATTTCTACAGTACTTATACTGTGCTAAGTGCTTTACAAATATAAGCTTATTAGAATTCAACTCTTCCTGATTCCAGGTATTGTACTCTATCCATTGAGCCACTTAATTGGCCTGAGCTTCTGTCTCTTTTTTGTCCTCCTGATGCTTTCCCACTCAGTCTGGCAGGTCTATGAGTTTTCAGCATTTCCAAAGTGGTGTGATCCAGGGGAAAGTCTGTTCACTGCCCTCATGGTCTGAGTTCTGCAAATTCAGGCCCAAATTATTGGCTTATGTGTGGCTGAGTTTCCAGTTAAAACTATGCTAAGTCACAGTTACCTGCTGGAAGGTTCAGTGCAACAAATTATCAGTTGCCCTTTGGCTTTAATCTCTTGCCCTGATTATTCTTCTACAAATTTATATATGAGATTAAAAGTTAAGACTAAGTCACTCTGTTCCTAGTTTCAGAATTACAGAGTTCTGTTTCTGAGTTCAAAGTTTGTTCTGTGGCCAGTACTCAGGGAGCCATTTGCTCTACTACTTCTCTCTACCCTAAGTCTGGAACCAGGAATTGGGCAGCTCTAGTCAGATGACAAGTCCCAGGATGTCAAACTCACAGAAATGGCCCATTACTATTAGCAATGGGGGAAGGAATCTAAAAGTCAGAGTAAAGAAATTTTAAGTTCCTTCTGGCAAATGTGGGAATGGGCATTTAATGTCTGGGTAGGAGGAAGGGAAAGACCAAAGGTAGGCATTGGCAGGAAAATTGGGGAGTAGGCTCTGGGGGGAGGGAAGGAGGCTGCTTGCATTCTTTCAGGTGTCCCCATATGATCTGAGCCGCCTGTCTGAAGGTAGAAGAAGAAATGGATCATTTAAGTATTCTTGGTGCCCATTTCCAAATGACTGCTAAATGTAATAAGCCCCTGTGCCTCCCCAATGCAGAATGCAACAAGAGGGGAATATCAGTTCCCTAGTGAGAGGAATATATCAGTTCCCTTTCCTAGGAAAGGAAAGGAGGGGAGAGAAGAAGAGAAAGGAGAGGAAAAGGGAGAGGAGAAGAGAGAGCAGGAAAGGAGGAAAGGGAAGGGGAAGGAGGAATGGGGAGATGAGGTAGAGGAGAAAGAAAGGAGGGAGGACAGACTAGAAACAGGGACACTAAACAACGAGAAACAGGAGAGACTATTTGGTTACACTTTGGAACACTCAGCAGCAGATAAGAATTTACCTACAGAGAGAGAAAATGACAGAGACAGAGACAGAGACAGACAGACAGACATTCAGATGGAGACAGAGAGAGAGAAAAGAAGAAAAAGAAGAAGAGAAGAAAGAAAAAGAAAGAAGAACTAGATTTAGCTTCCAAATTTAATAAATGTTTTCTATGTTCCAGGCACCATGCTAAATTCTGCGGATACAAAAACAAGCAAACAAGACAATCTCTACCCTCAAAGAAGTTACATTCTAATAAGTAAGATAGTCTATTAAAAAAGTCAAGAAGTGGCTTAAGGGTCTGGACTCAAAGGATAAAGCAAAACATCTTCATTAAGAAATGAAGGACTTAGAATTGAATCCAAGTTTCCAGTGGGGTTGGAGGTGGAAGAAGAGTAAGGCATGATGAAAGGCATCAGAAAATGAGCAATCATGAAATAGGAATAGTAAGAATAGAGGAGAAGCAGGAATAAGGACAGAGGCTTCACCAATTTCAGATGGCTACACAGGGATGGATCCTAGTAGATTTTTTTTTCCAGGAGGGACCTAGCCAATCTGGCACAGCAGAAGTTGGCTGAGGCATCTGAAGGGAGAATGGAAAAGCTAAGGGAAAACTTATTCAGAACAGGAAATATTACCGAGTCAACAACTCGAGCATCTTCTTCAGTCAGCCTTCTCTTAGGAGCCTTCCCTAGTGTTACCGAAAAAGCTTTAAGTTTTATTCATCCTCATTTTTAGCCTCTATATTTTCTAAATTGTGAATATCTCCTAGTCTCCCTCCAAATTACTTTATAGAAAACCCCTCCTTCTGCCTTGTTATCCCCAATCCAACAGCCCAAGCCTTGGAGAAGTTCACACAATCTAGGGGTATAGATCTTCTGGAGACTTTAAATTCCACCCTCTTTACTTTGCATAACTCCTACAAGTGCCATGCTGGTAAATATTTAACAACCAGAAAGCTGGGAGAGAAAATATACACTGGACACATTTTTCAGTTTAATCGGTGTAACCTAGACACAGCTGGGCACGTCCAGCTCAGATAAGGTGGCCTTTGGAGAATATCCAGAGAACAACCCAGAAGGCTTCTGTATCCCCTATCATGGGGGTAGGGGAATCCTCCTTTGATTGGCTTTTGTGTCCTTAAAACTGGAAAGACTGCTTTTTTTCCGGTACTTTCTTTCTGCTGCTCTCTTTATCATATTGAAGATCATACCCAATCAAGCTTCAGCTTTGCATCACCCCCACCATTCATCATTTTGAGCCTACACAGATCCTGATAAACAAAAGTGGGAAAAATAATACCATTGTTCTAAGTCCACTGCAAATTTATGTTATAAACTTCAACTGAGTCTTTACTGATATTAATTAATCCTTCTACACTTTCTTTATTCTACACGATCCCACTCTCCACAGCTATTTTTCCAAACTTTTTCACCATCTCCTCAAACACCCATTCATAAGAGAGTTCCTTTTTCTCTCCTCTTCCTCATCTTCTATCACTCTGCTGCCTTCTGTCATTCACTCCTTTACCCCTGTCTGATGTGATCAAGTGACCAAAAGTGACCAAAGCTTAAATTCCTACTTGTTTAAATGACCCCATTCCATCACTGGATGGAACGCCACATAGGAAACATTTATTAAATTTGTGAACTAGAGGGGCAGCTAGGTGGCGCAGTGGATAGAGCACCAGCCCTGAATTCAGGCAGGACTAGAGTTCAAATCTGGTCTCAGACATTTAACACTTCCTAGCTGTGTGACCCTGGGCAAGTCACCCCAGCCTTACCCCAGCCTCAAAAAAATAAATAAATGAATAGATAAATTTGTGAGCTAGCTCTAGTTCTCTCTCCCTTCTTCCCTCTTATCCCCACTCTTCCATTTATTTCCATCCAATCTCTCCTTGTCTTTTGTCTACTGTCCACAAATATGTCCATGTCTCCACAATACCGAAAAAAAATCTCCCTTGATTTTTCCATTCCAGCTGTCATCCTATATCTCATTTTGTCTTTTACAGTAACAGGTGCCTCTACTTTCTCTCATTCTCTTCTTAATTCTGTACAATCCAGCTTCCTACCTCATTCTACCAAAATTGTTTTCTCCAAAATAACTAATAATCTTTTAGTCACCAAATCCAATGCCTTTTCTCAATCCTCATTCTCCTTGACCTCTCAGCAGCCTCTGGCATTATTGGTCCCTTTTTCCAAGAAGATAGGTTTTTGGGACTTCACTCTTGAAAGGAAAAATCTTAATTATGGCTCCACCCTAATAAATTAGGCAGGCTCAAAAAAAAAATGAAGCAAAAAGAGTTTATTATTAACACACAAGGTATGCATTGCATGATCCAGGACCAGAGCTCAGACTATGCCTAACCTTTTAAAGACAAACTTTTGTAATAAGAGAAGTCAATGCTAAGAGGTTAAAATTACAAAAGGGGATGGGCTAGTATTGTATCAATGTCGAGTTTACAATCCAGGTAGGATACTAATTTCTAAAGAGCATCAAAGCGCGTGTAGCTCTTACTCTCAGGCTGGCACATAAGTCAGCTTTCTCTACAAGAGGGCTATCACGTTTACCCGAGCAGTCCCCTGTCATGTATATCTCTAAAGGGAATGAAAATCATGAGTATATTTGACTTTTACGTGGTGGCAATGGACAATGCTTTACTATTGCTTTCTTCTGTTTTTTTACCTACTTATCTGATCCTTCCTTCTCAGTCTTTTTTGCTGGATCCTTATCCAGATCACACTCTCTCACCTTAGGTGTCCCTCAAATGACCTCAGACCTCAGGTGAGACTTCTTTTTTCCCTCTATGCAACTTCATTTGATGAGCTCATCAGCTTCTGTGGATTTAATTACAATCTCTATTCTGATTATCCTCAAATCTACTTTTACTGGCCCAGTCTCTCTGCTGACCTCCAGCAGAGGTCATCTCTCTCATCTCCAAATACCTTTCAGAGATCTCAAACTGGACTTTGAACAGTAGTTATAGCCAAAACAGAGCTCATTATCTTTCTCCCTAAACTCTCCCACCCTCTTACCTTTCCTATTACTGTGGAAGGCAACACCATCCTCCCCATTCCTCAAGCTAATAGAAGTCATCCTGGATTCTTCACTATCTCTCATTGCTAAGGCCTATCAATTTTGCCTTTGCAACATTTCCCAAATATGTCCCTTTCTCCCCTCTGACAGACTCATCACCTCATGTCTGTATTACTTCAATGGCCTGCTAGTGGGTCTGCCTGTCCTAAACCTCTTCAATCCATTCTCCACTCAGTCACTAAAATGATTTTACTAAAATAAATATGTCACATATCCCCTACTCAATAAATTCCATGAGCTCCCTATTTCCTCTAAGATAAATGCAAAAGCTCTATTTGGCTTCAAAGCCCTTTCTAACCTAATCCCCTCCTATTTTCCCAGTCTTTTTAAATCTTACTCCCCCACATGTTACTACTCTTAGATACAGTAACTTTGTTCTCCTAGCTGTTCCATGTACCATAAGTCACTCTTCTCTGCTCCAGGAATTTTCTCTAGCTGCTACCCATATGTCTGGAACACTCTCTCCTTCCTCTGCTCTGACTACTGACAGATAAGTTCCACATAAAATCCCACCTTCTACAGAAAGCCTTTCTTAACTCCTCTTAATTCCAGGGCTTTTACTTTGTTAGTTATTTTCTATTTATCCTCTATATATCTTGTTTGATATATATATATGTATATATATTTTTTTAATTTGTTGTCTCCTTAGTGTGACATTTAAAAATTTGGAGAGATAATTTCTGGGTAGTCATTTTATTAATAATGCCGGCATTTTAAATAAAAGATTAGTGATACTCTCAAATGCCAGAGACTATCATGGTATTGGCTCACAATTTGCAAGCTCTTGGAAGAGGTATTCTGGAGGATAGCAATAAACTCTGATTGGTTAACAGTTAATGAAAGGATGACTATTACAATGAGGTTCTGGGAGTGATATTGTGTCAAAAAGAGACTATCCTATACCCAAACCACCCTTAGCCTTGGACAATTTATTCAAAGAACTTATCCCCACTCAAAGATGAATATAAGAAAGATAATCCAGTAATGTCCTTCAAGAAACTGAACCTCTGAAATAAGGATTTTAGAACAAAGTAAGGAACTCTGGATATCCCCAAATCATTGATTATTAATAATCATTTCTCTTACCCATTAGCTTGTAGGCTTCTTGAGATCAGGGAATGTCTTTTTTTTTCTCTCTTTGAATCCCTAGCTCAGTGCCTTGAACTTAGTGGGAACTTATAAAATGTTTATTGAATTAAATAGAATTCTGTAGTTCTTTTTTCATCAGTTGAGCCCAGACATATAACACAGACTACCTATACCCCACTGACTAAAGGCCAAGTATGCTGCATTTTGTCATTTCACTTCTCTTCTAAAGTTCTCCAGTACCTTAAGGGGATTAGGGGTATCTCCATGCTCACCACAAATAACTTCAGTTCCTGCCGATGTTGTTCCCAAGTGTATGGATGGACTTTAGTGTCTATTAGACACTAAAATCAGTTTATATTTGACAAAGAAATATTTACTTTAAAAGTATAATCACAGACTTCCGGCCAAAATGGCAGAGAGGAGGCACACAGCTGCTTGAGCTCCATGTTTTCTCTAAGAATTTATTTCATGAAAAGCCTTGGAATTAATGCTTGACTGGAAAAAAACCCACAAATAATTACCAACAGAAGACATCCTTGAAATTTGCCAGAAAAGGTCTGTTTCTGCTTGGGGTCAGGGACCAACAGATTAGCTGCAGGCTGAGGGCAAGTAATGAGAGCAAGGCAGCTCACAATGCACAGACCAGAGTGGGGAGGGGTGTGATCTCTGCCTTTTCTGCAGAACGACCTTTACCCCAATGTGGATATTCTATCTTGGCAGCAAGCCAGGATCAGCAGAGAAGCTATAAACACAGGAGCTAAAGAATAAAACCCTGAAAAGCTAGCATCTCTCGGAACCTGGCACCCCCACCCCTACCTGGAGTGACTCAGCATGTTCTTAGAGCCTCAGAGCGCAGATGCAGCGCAGCCATTGCTGTCCTGCTAGTCTCCCACAGTCTGTAGAGGAAGCTCGGTAACATAATCCAGCCCCCTCCCCCCAAAAGCAGACCATTTGTTTTCCTTATTAATTTGTTTTCTCTGATTCTTCTCTGACAAAATGAAAAAAAAATTTAAAAGGGCTCTAACCATTGACAGCTTCTATATGGATAGAGAGCAGACTTTAAACCCTGAGGAGAATAAAAACAGAGTGTCTCCAGAGGGATCCCCAAAGGGGGATATGATCTTCTCCTCAATACACAAAACTCTCATAGAGGAAATCAAAAGGGCTCTCACAAGAGAGCTGGAAGAGAAATTGGAAAAGGAAAGGGAAGCTTGGCAAGGAGTCTGGAGAAGTCATCCCACGCATTTAAAGACAGAGTGGATAAAGAAATCAAATCATTGAAAAACAAAATTAGTGAATTGGAAAAGGTAAACAACTCTAAGGAAAACAGAATTAGTGAGTTGGAAAAAGAAGAAAACTCTCTAAAAAATAAAATTAGTGAAATGGGAAAAAATTCCATAGAACAAAAGAACTCACTTAAAAACTCAATTGGACAATTGCAAAAAGATATTTAAAAAGTGAGTGAAGAAAATACATCATTGAAAATCAGAATCAAACAAACAGAAGTGAATGACTCGAGGAGATACCAAGAATCAGTCAAGCAAAACCAGAAAAATTAAACAATGGAAAAGAATATGTCAAGTACCTTCTTGGGAAGACAATAGACCTGGAAAATAGATCCAGGAGAGACAATCTGAGAATAATTGGACTCCCTGAAAAATATGAGGAAAAAAAGAGCTTGGATACTATTTTCCAGGAAATTATCAAAGAGAACTCCCCACTCGTTTTAGAAACAGAGGGTAAAATAGACACTGAAAAAATTCACCGATCACCTACTGAAAGGGATCCTAAAATCAAAATGCCAAGAAATATAGTGGCCAAGTTCAAGAACCATCAGACGAAGGAAAACATATTGCAAGCTGCTAGAAAAAAATCAATTCAGATATGGAGGAGCCACAATAAGGATTACCCAAAATCTAGCAGCATCCACATTAAAGGCTCAAAGGGCCTGAAAGGCTAAGGAACTTGGTATGCAGCCAAGAATAACTTACCCAGCAAAAAATGAGTATCTTTTTCCAGAGAAGAAGATGGACACTTAACAATATAAATAAATTCCATCTATCATTGATGAGTCTAAACAAAATCTAAACAAAAGTTTGATCTCCAAATACAGAACAGAGATTTCTAAAAAGGTAAAAAGAAATCTTGAGAGCTATATTTCTGCCATAAAGATATATAACGAGCACATGTATAATTTTTCTAGAAACTAAAGGTGGAAAGGAAATTATATCATAAAAAAGGGTAAAGTGGTGGTACTACATCTCACGAAGAGTCAAAGGTAACCTATTATATCAGAGAGAAAGAATGGAGAGGGATGAATATAGTGTGGATCATATTCTCAATAGAATTGGATTAAAGAGAAAAATATAGACATATTTGATTTATGGTGAAACTCCTTCCACTTCATTAAAAAGTGGGAAGGGAAAAGTGAAAAGGGAAGGAGTAAGCTAAGGGGAAGGGAATACAGAAATTGTGAGGAGAAGGGGTAAAATAGGGGGAGGAACTCTAAGGTGAGGGAGGGATACTAAAAAGGGAGGGCTGTGAAAAGCAGGTGGTGCTCACAAGTTTAATACTGGGGAGGAGTGTAAGGGGGAAGGAAAGGAGAAAAGCATAAGCAGGGATTAACAGGATGGCAAGCAATATAGAATTAGTCATTTTAACCATAAATGTGAATGGGGTAAACTCCCCCATAAAGAGGAAGCATTTAGCAGACTGGATTAAAAGCCAAAGTCCTACAATATGTTGTTTACAGGAAACACCCCTGAAATAGGGTGATACATACAGAATAAAGGTAAAAGGTTGGAGCAGTATCTATTATGCTTCAGGTGAAGCCAAAAAAGCAAGGGTAGCCATCCTCATCTGATATCAAGCAAAAGCAAAAATTGATCTAATTAAAAGAGATAAGGAAGAGCACTATATCTTGCTAAAGGGTAGCATAGATAATGAAGCAGTATCAATATTAAACATATACGCACCAAGTGGTGCAGTATCTAAATTTTTTTTTTCTTTTTCTGAGGCTGGGGTTAAGTGACTTGCCCAGGATCACACAGCTAGGAAATGTGTCTGAGACCAGATTTGAACTCGGATCCTCCTGAATTCAAGGCTGGTGCTCTAACCACTGCGCCACCTAGCTGCCCCTAAATTCTTAAAAGAGAAATTAAGAGAGCTGCAAGAAGAAATAGACAACAAAACTATAATAGTGGGAGATCTCAACCTTTTATTCTCAGAATTAGATAAATCAAACCACAAAATAAGAAAGAAGTTAAGGAGGTAAACAAAATCTTAGAAAAGTTAGGTATGATAGATCTTTGAAGAAAACTAAATGGAGACAAAAAGGAGTACACTTTCTTCTCAGCAGTTCATGGAACCTATACAAAAATTGACCACATATTAGGGCATAAAAACCTCAAAATCAAATGCAGTAAGACAGAAATAGTAAATGCATCCTTTTCAGACCATGATGCAATGAAAATTACATTCAATTAAAAGCCAGGGGAAAATAGACCAAAAATAATTGAAAACTAAATAATCTCATACTAAAGAATGATTGGGTGAAACAGCAAATCATAGATATAATTAATAACTTCACCCAAGAAAATGACAATAATGAGACATCATACCAAAATATGTGGGATACAGCCAAAGCAGTAATAAGGGGAAATTTTATATCTCTAGAGGCCTACTTACATAAAATAGAGAAAGAGGTCAATGAATTGGGCTTACAATTAAAAATGCTAGAAAAGGAACAAATTTTAAAAACCCAGACAAACACAAAACTTTAAATTATAAAAATAAAAGGAGAGATTAATAAAATTGAAAATAAAAAAACCACTGAATTAATTAATAAAACTAAGAGTTGGTTCTATGAAAAAAACCAACAAAATAGACAAACCTTTAGTAAATCTGATTAAAAAAAGGAAAGAAGAAAATCAAATTGTTAGTCTTAAAAATAAAAAGGGAGAACTCGCCACTAATGAAAAGGAAATTAGAACAAAAATTAGGAGTTACTTTGCCCAACTTTATGCCAGTAAATTCGATAACTTAAATGAGATGGAAGAATACCTTCAAAAATATAGCTTGCCCAGGTTAACAGAGGAAGGAGTAAATAGTCTAAATAGTCCCATTTTAGAAATAGAAACAGAACAAGTTATTAACCAATTCCCTAAGAAAAAATCCCCAGGACCAGATGGATTACATGTGAATTCTACCAAACATTTAAAGAACAATTAACTCCAATGCTATACAAACTATGTGAAAAAATAGGGATTGAAGGAGTCCTACCAAATTCCTTTTATGACACAGACATGGTACTGATATCTAAACCAGATAGGTTGAAAACAGAGAAAGAAGGCCTTTATCAGAACCTTTAACTGTAAAAATGTTTTCCCAATTTGTTACTTCCCTTCTAATCTTGTTTGCATTAGTTTTGTTTGTGCAGAAACTTTTTAATTTGGTGTAATCAAAATTTTCTATTTTGTGATCAATAATGGTCTCTAGTTCTCCCTTGGACACAAACTCCTTCCTCCTCCACAAGTCTGAGAGGTAAACCATCGCATGTTCCTCCAATTTATTTATGATTTCATTCTTTATGCCTAAATCTTGGACCCATTTTGATCTAATCTTAGTATGTGGTGTTAAATGTGGGTCCATGCCTAGTTTCTGCCATACTAATTTCCAGTTTTCCCAGTAGTTTTTGTCAAATAATGAATTCTTATCCCAAGATTTGGGATCTTTGGGTTTATCAAACACTAGATTGCTATTTTTATTCACTATCTTGCCCTGTGAACCTAACCTATGCCATTGATCAACTAGTTTATTTCTTAGCCAATACCAAATGGTTTTGGTGACTGTTGCTTTATAATACAGTTCTAGATCAGGTTCAGCTAGACCACCTTCATTTAATTTTTTTTTCATTACTTCTCTTGAAATTCTCGACCTTTTGTTCTTCCATATGATTTCTGTTGTTATTTTTTTCTAGGTCATTAAAATAGTTTCTTGGGAGTCTGATTGGTATAGCACTAAATAGATAGATTAATTTAGGGAGTGTTGTCATCTTAATTATATTCGCTCGGCCTATCCAAGAGCACTGAATGTCTTTCCAATTATTTAAATCTGACTTTATTTTTGTGGCAAGTGTTTTGTAATTTTGCTCATATAATTCCTGACTTTCCTTTGGTAGATATATTCCCAAATATTTTATACTATTGACCATTATTTTGAATGAAATTTCTCTTTGTATCTCTTGCTGTTGTATTGTGTTGGTAATGTATAAAAATGCTGAGGATTTATGTGGATTTATTTTGTATCCTGCAACTTTGCTAAAACTCTGAATTATTTCTCATAGCTTTTTAGCAGAGTCTTTGGGGTTCTCTAAGTATACCATCATGTTATCTGCAAAGAGTGATAATTTGATTTCCTCTTTTCCTACTATAATTCCTTGAATCTCTTTCTCGGCTCTTATTGCCGAGGCTAGAATTTCTAGTACTATATTGAATAGTAATGGTGATAGTGGGCAACCTTGTTTCACTCCTGATTGCCACTGGACTTTAAAGGAGAAAATGAGGCTGATGACTTCGCACAACCTTCACTTAAATACAATTCACTTGCAAGTCAAAACATCAGCCTCCTGATGTCATTGGTCCTTTTCATGAACAAAGGATGAACAATCACAAAATTCAATTGTAGAAATTTGAAGATGCTGATCTGACCATGTTCTCTTCTCTTCCATTTAATCAGCTGCAGTGGCTTCTTATCACCTCCAGGACCAAACATAAAATTTCTGTGTGGCCATTAAAACACTTGGTGATGTGGCTGCTCCTTATTTTCCCAGCCTTCTTACAACTTGTTCCCCACTATCCTCCCTGCCAAGAAGTCTGCAATTCAGCACTTTGGCCTCCTTTCTATTCCTGGAACAAGACATCTCCTGACTTCATGAGTTTTTACTTGCTCTCATCCCATACTTGGTCCTTCATCCTCCTCACCTCTGCCTCCTACCTTCTCAGGTCCCAGCTAAAGTCTTACCTTCTGCAACAAGACTTTCCTGTTCTTCTCAAATGTTAATGCTTTCCCTCAGAGAGCTGCTCTAATTTATCCTATATAGAACCTGTCTGTAGCATTTGGCATGCTCTCTCCACCATTATACTTTGAGAAAACTATTTTTTCTTTTCTTTGTTTCCATCGTGCTTAACACAGCACCTGACACATAGTAGGCATTTAATAAATGTTTGACCATGTTTCTCTACTCTAGTTCCTAGATTTCCTTGCATGAATATATGATCTTAATCTATAATGTTAAAGCACTCTATCCTTTACCTATCCTGTTTCCTTTTAAAAATAAGGATAAAGATAGATAGATGATAAATGATAGATGGAGAGAGAGAGAGACAGAGACAGAGACAGAAAGACAGAGAGATAGAGAGGCAGAAACAGAGAAAGAGAGAAATATATATAGAGAGAAACAGAGTGAGAGACATAGAGAGAGAGAAAGAGAAACAGAGAGACAGAGAGAGTAGTTAGATGTCACAGTAGAGAAAGAGTAGAGTGCTGAGCTTGGAGTCAAGAAGACTCATCTTCCTGAATTCAATCCTGGCCTCAGATACTTCCTACCTGTGTGACCCTGGATAAGTCACTTACCCTGTTTGCCTCAGTTTCCTCATTTATAAAATGAGCGGGAGAAGGAAATGGCAAAACCACTACAGTGTCTTTGCCAAGAAAACTCCAAGATGGTGTCACAGAGAGTCAGACTTGACTAAAACAATTTAACAATATAAGACTAATAGATAGATAGATGGTTGGATGGATAGATGTAGATATAGAGATAAATGATAAGTAGATAGATAGATAAATGGATGGATGTAGATGCAGATATAAACAAACAGATAGATAGATAAAGTTATCTCTATCCAAGACACATATCAGTCATGGATCTTATTCCATCTAGTTTCAGTGATGCTGCCTATGAGACATCATTCCTTCAGATCTCATTTAGTAAATGATATTTTGTTGTGAAAGAATTATAGCTGTAGGGAAAGAAATCACATGTAAAGAGTGTAGGACTGATGAGATTAGGCACTATCCACATGGAAGAGGTCAGTATTATGGCCACAGGTAGTACAGAATATTTTCTATACACAGAAGCAGGTCTTCCCACCCCAACCCCCATCATGACCCAAGTTTATTTTGGCTAAAGTCTGAGGTTTAAAATGTCAAGTCATTCACATTTAATATTTCATAAAGGTATTGCAAATTGGCTCAATGCCATTAGGATTCTTATCTCCTTTAAGCTGGAAATTCCTTAGCTGCCAGTTCTAAACCACAATTACCCAGGAAAGAGATAGAGAGAGAGAGGGAGGGAGAGAGACAGAGAGACAGAGAGAGACAGAGAAAGACAGAGAGAGAGAGAGAGGGAGAGAGAGAGAGAGAGAGAGAGAGAGAGAGAGAGAGAGAGAGAGAGAGAGAGAGAGAGAGAGAGAGAGAGAGAGAGAGAGAGAGAGAGAGAGAGAGAGAGAGAGAGAGAGAGAGAGAGAGAGAGAGAGAGAGAGAGAGAGAGAGAGAGGGACAGAGAGGCAGAGAGAGACAGAGGGAGACAGAGGGAGACAGAGACAGAGACAGAGAGACAGACAGAGAGAGAGAGAGAGAGAGAGAGAGGAGAGAGAGAGAGAGAGAGAGACAGGAGAGAGAGAGAGAGAGAGAGAGAGAGAGAGAGAGAGAGAGAGAGAGAGAGAGAGAGAGAGAGAGAGAGAGAGAGAGAGAGACACTGAGGAGACAGAGATAGAGAAGAGGGGGGAGGGAGGGAGAGAGAGAGACAGAGAGTTGGAAATGCTCCACCTGTCATATAACATGGTTTATGAAACCTCTTTGGAGTGACTCTGTGGCTTGATTCCTGGAATATTGCCCAGGCTTACCTCTCACTGGTCGGTATCCCCAAACAATCAAATCCCTGGGGTCTTGAACTCCTCTGGTCTGCATGATAATTTCTTTTTTCTTTTTTTATTGATATTTGTTTTAATATTGTATACACTTCCTAATACATGCCACCCCGCTACCTCTCCTAGAGAACCATCTCTTACAACAAAGAATAATAAGGGGGGAGAAGGTGGGACAGCTCAGCCAAACTGATCCACAAAACCTGACATACGCAATGCTCCCTATGTCCTAGATGGCTCAATAGATAGAAAGCCAGGCCTGAAGTCAGAAGACTCATCTTCCTGAGTGCAAATCCGGCCTCAGACATATACTAACTGTGTGACCCCGGGCAGATCACTTAATCCATTTGCCTCAATTTCCTCCTCTGTAAAATGAGCTGAAGAAGGAGATGACAAACCACTCCAGTATCTTTGCTAAGAAAACCCCAAATGGAGCTACAAAGAGTCAGACTTGACTGAAAAATGACTGAACAACAACTGCATCCTTAATCCTCCACCTCTGCAGAGATGACAGGAGGTGTCTCCTCCTCTGGGACCAGGTTTTGTCATCATACTGTAATTTCACAGAATTCAGGCTCATTTTATTATTGTTGTTTTTTTCATTTACCCTCTTGTAGTTAAGTGGGATTGGGGAGGAGGGTGGATAAGGATTAGGATCCAATTCATATTGGATAGAACTCTGGGTCTAGAGTTTAAAAGACCAGAGTTCAAATTTAAAATCAAACACTTGCTAGCTGTGTGACCCTAGCTAAGTCACTTAACCCCTGCCTGCATAAAAATGGAGAAGGAAATGGCAAACCACTCTAGTATCTTTGCCAAGAAAAACCCCATGGACAGTTGATTCACAGTGTCACAAAGGCTTGGATGCAACTGCAGAAGTCATTGTATATAGTGCATTCTTGCTTCAGCTTGCTTCTCTTCCTATTAGTGCTTATAAGACTTCTTCATGACTTCCTATATTCATCATTTTTTATAGCACAATAAAATGTCATTATATTCATGTATCAGATCTTATTTAACCATTCCCCAATGAAAAGGTATCTATTTTGTGTCCATTTCTATAAATATTTTTTGTATTCATAGAGCCTTTTGTGGGATAAGCATAAGGGAGAAGTAGAGAGGTTGAGGCAAAGCACTATGGGAAATGAAAGGAAGAAAGATCATGTCAGATTATGAAAGAAGTTATAAAAGACTTCCTGAGGGAGTAAAATATGATTTGTGCTTGAGGGCAGGATTGGACTTCAATAGATGGACTTGGGGCGGAGGAGGAGGGTGGCACTGCAACAGAAGAAAGTGGGTCCTTTCTAAACATAGAAGTGGAGAGTAAACTAAAGATTTGAGGCAAGAAAGAGCAGGATACATAGAGCAAGAAGCGCTGTTTGTGTGTAAAAGGAAGGAATGAAAGACAAAACTGAAAAATTAGATTGGAAATAAATTATAAGCCTTGAATGCCCACATCAGCAAGTTTGTTCAAACAGGAATAGGAAGCACCAATTTTTAGAGAATAAATGACATGATCAGTGTGACCAAAATATAGATACTGACACCATTTACAAAGTATCTCCACAACAATGCTATGAAATTTTTTTATAAGGCAGGTAGATGATGCTGTGGATACGACACTAGACATGGCAGCAGGAAGACTGTCACTAGCTGCAAGATCCTGGGCAAGACATTTAGCCTCTTTCTGCCTCAGTTTCCACAACTGTAACAGGAAAGAAATAATAGCACCTATTTCTCAGGGTTGTTGTGAAGATCCAATGAGATGATATTCATAAAGTTTAACAAAGTACACAGTAGGTGCTTAATAAAAGCATAAGGATATCTAGGTGGTGCAGTGGATACTGGGTTTGGAATCAGGGAACACTCATCTTTCTGAGTTCAAATCTAGCTTCAGATACTAGCTGGGCAAGTCACTTCCAATTTATTTCAGCCTTCTCATCTGTAAAATGATCTGGAGAAGGAAATAGCAAACCACTCCACTATCTTTGCCAAGAAAACCTCAAATGGTATCATAAAATATCAGACTCAACAATAACAAAAAAAAGTTTGCTTCCCTTCCCCTCAAAAGTGAACTGAGAAATAATAGTAATTCAAATATATATAGCACTTTTTAGTTTACAAAGTGCTTTATTTCATTTGTTCTCTATAGCAATCTCACTTGATGAACGAAGAAATTGACTCAGATGACTTAAGTAGCTTGCTCAAGTTGCATGGATAGGAAGTGATAAAGCCAGAGCTTTAACATACATTTTCGGTTTCCCCAGTTCCTTGATGTTGCTACTCTACCAAGCTATCTGTCTGCCTCTGGGACTTTCTTTTCTAGCTCCACCTGGACTTCACTCCCTCAGCCTGGAAGCTATTCAATTGAGAATGCAGGCTCTTAAGTAGTCAGAGAATTTCCAGAAGCCATTTTGAAGCCATTCTAATGAGTTAAAATTTTTCCACATGCTTTTTATGTAATTAAATTACAAATTGACAAGCCCCAGGAGAGCAGTGCTGCAGCTTTACAATCCCAGCCCCAGCCCCTGGAACTTCTCCCCAGCTGCAAACCTGCTAGCCCCTTTTTTCTGAATCAGCAAAACGTTTTCTGAGAGAAATATGGAGAATTAAGAGGAGGGTTGGTCAATCAGGTAGAATGATCAATTCAATGTAACATCCAGAAAATGTTTAAGTAGTTATGTGCAGAGCACTGTGCTAAGATGGAAAAAGAGAGATGGTACAAAGTCAAAAATGGAACATTCTCTCCCCTAAAAAACTTATAAAAGTACTTACATTTTGTTATGGGGGAAGGAGATGAAGTAGAGAGAGTATGCTTCTTATCTGGGTCTTGAAGGGAGAGCAGGATTTCACCAGGTGAGATGTGGAAGAAGTACTTAGGTGATAGACTGTACAAAATGCCCAGAGGTGGCAAAAGGCAGGATGAGATCAGATAATATCACAAAACCCATGTAGTTGAAATGAAGAGAGAAAATAAAGCAGAGTAATGTATATTATATTAAATCAAAGTAATTGTGAAAGACATAATAATTGTTATTAATATTTATTATTTTAAAAATATTAATTATAATAAATAATAGATGGTATTTTTCTATAGTCATATAGTGACTTAGGTCTAACTAAGGGTAATCCAATGATTCAGGCTCAGGGTTAGAATGAACTGAGACTCTTGTGGACCATAAAATATAATAAAATTACTTAAATAACAAAGGATTAAAAAAATACAATTTCTAGGGTTAAAAAAATATGAGAATTCCACTCAGCTAAAATTTTCAACTTCAACTAAGCTACATTTCCCAATTCCTCATGGGCTGAGTCTTTTATGCTTCAAAGTAAATCAGTGATGACCTGAAGAACAATTGTTATCTGCCTCCTTAAAGGAAAACGTGAACTTCTTCTGACACAGTTCCTTAAATATAACTGCTAAGGATTAAGTTTGTATGTCTTGTTACTGAAGTTTTTGAGCAGAGTATTTTTGCCTTTCTTTGGATCCCTAGATCTTAGCATAGTGCTTGGCACATATCCTTAATAAATGCTTATTGTTTGGATTTGACTTGACAAGGTAGAAATATGGTCAGATTTCCTTCTTAGGAAGATTACTTTGGTAATGATATGAAATACATTTTCGAATAAAGGGAAACTGGAGACAGTGAGAGCAGTTAAAAAGCAAATTCAGTAGTCCAGTTGAGATGTTATTAGGACCCAAATTATATAAATGCAGAGCAATAAATAGATACAAGAGCTCTTACATGAGGAGAATCAACAACACTTGGCAAGTAATTGGATATGTAAAGAACAGTATGAGAGAAAGATTCAAAGATGACTCAGAGATTATGACCAGAAGGATAATGAGTTCCTCAACAGAAGCAAGAAAGTTTGGAGGAAAAAGCAGGTTGGGAAATAAAAATGATGTATTCTGTTTTGATGTGTAAATTGTATTACTTAATTTTAATTAATATCTAATTGATCATTAATTGTTGTCAGGACATCAGATTGTTGATTTTAATCATTTCAAACAGATTTACTTGATATAAATCAATTACCACAACAGGGAAATGCCAAAAACCTAAAAACTGCCTAACTCAGCTAAAACTTAACTTCCTTTCCAAAGAGAAGAGAAGTGACAGCCAAGGGCAACATTATTTAGAATATAGATTCTTTTGTAAAGTCTTTTTTTTCTCTATTCATTTTCTCTTTTTAAATTTTATTTTAATAGTATGTGATTTTTCCAATCACATGTAATTTTAAACATTTTTTTAAGGTTTTGAGTTCCAAATTCTTTTTTCTCCTTCTCTCCCTTACCTACCCCCACCCCAAGATTGCAAAAAAATCTGATAAATATTACTTTTTGTAAAGTCTTATGGAGAAGGATGATAGAACATTATATGCAGTATCATCTCATAAAACATAAAAGCAACAGAGGGCAAAACTAATTTGAAGAAACATGGTGAAATAAAGAGGGAAAATATCAATGTGTACCAAAATACTTAAGTAACCCTTTTTGTAGTAGCTTCCAAACTGGAAACTAAGACACTATCCTCCTATTAAAGAAAGACTAAACAAATTATGATAGATGAATATAATGGAATACCATTGTATTATAAGAACTGATGAAACCATTTCAGAGGAAACTAGGATGACTTCTATGAACTTTTGATACAGAACAAAGTGAGCAAAATGGAAGCAATTTACACAGTGACAACATTATCAAGAAAAATATGTTTAAAGATCTTTACATCTCTGTTCAATGCAATGATGAATTTTAAGTCCAAAGGGATAAAGATGATTCATGTTACCTACTTCCTGACAGAGAGTTGATGGGCTTAAAAATCTAAATAAGATGTGCATATTTGGATATGGGCAATGTGGGAAATTGTTTTCCTGGACTATGAATCTTTGTTCTCAAGGGAATTTTGTTGAGGAGGTGGAACATTGGGATGTAAAATAATAAATCTTTGTAAAAATAAACAAATTCACCAAAAAAAAACTTGGTAAAGATCCATCATAGCAAAAATATATTGAAAATATTCAAAGACCAAACTGAAAGGAGGCCAATATTTTCAATCAAAGATTTCAAAGATTGTAGAATGGTGAATTTCTGGAGATGATGAAGTCCAGGAAAGTAGCAGGTGGGAAACAAGGAGGAGAATTCACTGAAGGTCCTTCTTCAATTGTATAGAACCTGGTAGGAACTATCCAATATATGTCCTCTACCATCTCCAACCAGAGGGAGGAAACCTAAAGGCAGAAAACACTAAAGAGGAATGAATTTCTGAACAGAATAATGAGTTTCTGAAAATGAAGTCCAGGAAAGTGATGAAATAAAACGATGGAGTAAGCAGCTGGACTAGAACAAATAAACAAAGAAGAAATCTGTGCTATAAAGAACAATATTGTGTGAGGAGGGCATTGAGAGATTGATTCTTGAGGCATATGAAGGAGGGAAAAATACCAGAGACATGAAGAACAAAAACCTTAGATCTTATTACTACCAAAAGAAGACAACCAAGAGAATAAAATTATCAACATATGTCTACTTTCAAATAATCTATACATTCATTAAAAGCATCTTGATCAGGATATTATTGGGGGGGAAAGCAGCCTTCTAAGAATGACATTCCACATAAGCTATGTCTTTATCATTACACAATTGACTAAAAGAGATAGACAACACAAGATTCCTTGTTTGTTGACTGTTTTTTAAAAAATTGATTCAATAATCCAAAATTATATCTGAAAGACCTTCTTCCAATAAAGTGTCTCTCATACGCATGTTAAAATTATTCAAAATTCTTTAAAAAATATAACAGAGATAACCTTATTTAATTACCTTCTTATTAATATTTATCAAGGCTTAAAATAGAAATAGATGAATACTCAATAAAAGTCTTTGACTCAATCTGTGTCAAAGAGGTGCTCTCTATAGATGATGAGATTGTCCAGATGTTTCTGTTTTGAGATGGTACCATGCCAATTACATCAAGTTCTAGAACATGGTAGAGACTTCAAAATGAAATCAATAACCACTCAAAAGAGTTTGGCTAAACTATTTACACAGTAAAAAAAAAAATCAAAGCAGATAGAGTCCCTTTTGTTGAGATAAAAAGGCATAAGGTAAATGAATAAACCTATAGAGCTCATTCATCAGTATAGCTATCTTAGACACATGTTGCAATTACAAATTGGATCCATAATTAAATAGGAAAAAGAAAGCACGTTGGATTTGTTTGGGGAAATTGCAAAGTTATTCTAGTAACTCCAAAGATCTTTCTAAAATAAAGATCAATCTTTCTAACACTAAAACTTTTCTAGTGTGCTTGGATGGCTTTGAGTTGTAGAACACCACAATCTTTTAAGAAATGAAAATGTCTTTCATCCAAAGAGAAGGGGAAGGATCATGTGAAAGGGATGAGGAAAAAGAAGTCTAGGACATCATCAAAGAAACATGGGAGCCAAAAAGATTGTATACTAGAAAAATGTTGCAAGAAAAAGCGATAACCAAAGCACAATACAAATTGTCTACTATGCCTAGAACATAGCTATTTTGTTCAGTCATTTTCAGTCACATTCAATTCTTCATAACTCTCTTTAGGATACTCTTGGCACTGGAGAGGTTTGTCATTTCCTTTCTAATTCATTTAACAGAGGAGAAAACTGAGGCAAACGTGTTTAAGTGACTTGTCCAGAATCACACAGATAGTATGTATCTGTGGCCAAATTTGAACTCAGAAAGAGAAAATCTTTCTGACTCAGTCCAGTACTCTATCCATGATGCCATCTAACTACCAGGAAAGAGCTGGCACTTATTAAATGTTAACTGATTGATTCTCATGACATATAGAGAAAGTGATGAAGTTGAGTAAACTCTGTGTGAAGTATAGGAATTAAAAGAACAAATGGATATGTCATAATCTACATGTTGGGAGGAAATATCACATGAAAGATAACAGATCCGTGAGTTTAAGTGAGTATATAAGTGTAGCTGTCGGTAAAGAAACCACTTTATAAAATGTAAAGATCTAATTTTTAAATGGCCATACCAACCCTAACAGAGTCCATTACAAATCCAAAACAAAAAGGTGCAATTGATATTCCTCTTAAACTCCGTCCTGGGGAAACATGAGGGGGAAGCAAAAGCCTGGAGTGGGAAATCTCATCTTCATAACCCTGGTCCAAAACTGTCTGTAAGCAGTGTAGGTTCCAAATCATACATTGTGGCTCTTGGCCCTCCCTAGCTCAACTACTTCAAACCCTTGATGTCTCTTTAGGAAGAATTTTGTCTCGGGTGAAATTTAGTTAAAATTAGGTCAATATTGAAGGGGAAATGATACAAAGGAAATAGAAAAAAAGAGGTAACACTAACCTTAAGATTAGAGGGAAAGAGTTCAAGCCATAAACCTAGGGTAATCCTAATTGTATGAATCTCTTTTTGTCAGTCAACAAACTTAAACAAAATCATACAAGATTGTAAGATCAGTTCTTAAAAGGCTAATGCTGAGGATTGTGCATAATTCTAAATTCAATTTTAGAAATGTTATGGGTAGGACCTGGTTATGACAGTTTATATTTAATGATGGAACAAAATAAAACACTAGTGGGTTATCCAACAGTTAACAAAAATAAATTTATTTATCCATAGCAGGAGAAGGATATTCAACAAGGACTAAAGGCTATCTTAAGTTGATTTAGCTGCATGAAGCTTGCCTGAATCTACTATCATCATCATCATCCTTATGATCCATCAGCCTAGCTTCAAGGTTCCTCTGGAGCTCTGAGAATTTCTTTTGTACTCAAGAAATGAGGAAATTATGTCAACAGTCTGAGCCTTTGGTCTTTTGAGTCAACCAGGTCCTCAAGGAAGGTCTTAATACCTTTTATGAATAAACTTCATGTAACTGAATGAAAATCATTAACAAGGAATTAAAACTCAGGATAGAATAAGAGATTACAAAAGAGAATATAACCATCTTTTTAATAAATTCATGTCTCTGTACCAAAAGAATTAACTCTCGAAGTAATTGCAAAACCATGGATCATATTTAAGAAATTAAAGATTGGAAATGGGCAAATCCTATGCCAATTATCAAAAGAAGAAAAACATAAATTCCATAGAACTGGAGATCAGGAAAATTTGTATTTTCCCTTCTTGGCAAAAACTCTAGAATGAATTATTAAACAGAGAGTCTGGGAGACTTAGAAAAGAAAGAATTAATTACAAGGAGACAAAATGAGTTCATTAATAAACAAGATATGCCTAAATACCATCAATTTTTTTCCATATTTGGTTACTAGACTAATAAAGAAAATACCATATTCAGAGGCTAATTGGATTTCATTAGGACAGTTAACAGTCTCTCATGACCTTCCTGTAGCCAAGATAGAGAAAATTAGGTTGGATAATAAAGTTATGGACTTGTGGTTGATTGAACAATTACCCCAAAAGAGTATTGACTAATAGATTAATGTTAACTTGTAGGGGAGGTTTCTAGTACCACAGGACTTTGTCCTCAACTTTCTTCTATTGAATGTTTTTAACATGTAGAAGATATGCCTTTTAAATGTGAGAGAATACAGAACTAAAAGTAATCGCTGAGTGTTAGTTGACAGAATTGGGATTCAGAATGGTCTTGATATAAGACAGAATCAAGGGAAAAGGAAGGAAACATTTATTAAGGACCTTTTCTGACTTCTTTGTTGGATCCCCTTCCAGACTATGCCTTCTAAAAGTAGATGTCCCTTAGGGTTCTATCCTGAATTCTTTTCTTTTCTCCCTCTAAGCATGGAGATCCCATCACTTAGTGATCTCATCAGGTCCCATGGATTGAATTACCATCTCCATGCTATTGATCTTCAAATCTACTTTTCCTATCCCAGATTCTCTGCTGACCTCCACTCTCATATTTCCAATTATCTTTCAGACATCTCAAAATGGATATCTAGTAAACATCTTAAACCTGATATGGCCAAAACAAAACTCATCTTTCCCTCTTAACCTTCCTGTGTCTTACCTTCCTTGTTACTATACAGGGCAACACCATTTTCCCATTCTCAGGCTCACAACCTAGGAGTCATCCTGGATTCCTCACTATTTCTCACCCTGCTATATCCAAGTTGTTGCCAAGGCAATTTCATCTTTGCAACATCTCTAAAATAAGCTCTTGTTTCTCCTCTGACATTAACACCACTCTGGTTTAGACCCTCATCACATCCTATCTTGTTTACTGTAATAGTCTACTGATGAGTCTATCTTAAATCTTTCTCCACTCTAATCCACCTTCCACTCAGCTACTAAAGTGATATTTCTAAAATGTAAGTCTGACCATGCCTCTCTCTGTCTCCCTCTCTGTCTTTCTCTGTCTCTGTCTCTCTTTCTTCTTCTTCTCTGTCTCTCTCTATCACAAACACACACACACACACACACACACACACACACACACACACACACACACACACATTACTCAGTAAATTCCAGTGGCACTCTGTTGCCTCCAGGAACAAATACAAAATGTTCTATTTGATATTCAAGTCCTTCATAATTTAATCCTCTCTATCTTTCTAGTCTTACACCTTCTTCCCTTACATTACTCTTTCAATCCAGTTAACACTGCTCTCTCAGCTGTTCTGTGAACAAGACATTCCATTTCTCAGTTCTGGACATTTTCTCTGGCTATCCATCATGTCTAGGATGCTCTCCCTCCTCTGCTCCAATTGCTGAACTTTCTGACTTCCAACTAAAATCCCATCTTCTAGGAAGCCTCCCTCAATTTCTCTTAATTACAGTGCCTTCTCTCTGTTGATTATTTTCTATTTCTCTTGTATATAATTGCTTTGTCTATATTTGCTTGCATGTTTCCTTCGCCATTAGATTGAAAGCTATTTGTGGGCAGGGATCCTTTTGCCTCTTTTTGGACTCCTAGCACTTAACAGAGTACTTGGCACATGAGGGCACTTAATAAATGTTTATTGAGTGATTGATTTTTACAAATATTATTTTCTTTGAACCTCACAACCCTGGGAGGTAGGTTCTATTTTTAAATTTTTTTTTAATTTTTTGACTATACATGTACAATCCATTTTTTTACATATTTCTTTATGAATCATGTTGGGAGAGAAAAATCATAAAAGGGGAAAAAAACCACAAAACAAAACAAAAGAAAACAGAAGGAAAAAGTGAAAAAGTGAACATAGCATGTGTTGAAATACATTCAATCTCCATAATTCTCTCTGGATGCAGATAGCATTTTACCTTCAAAATTTATTTGGATTGTCTTGGATCACTGAATCATTGAAAAGAATCAAGTCTGTCATAGTTGATCATCACACAATCTTGCTATTATTCTGTACAATGTATTTCTGGTTCTGCTTGTTTCACTCAGCATCAGTTCATATAAATCTTCCCAGGTCTTTTTAAAATCTGCTTGTTTATCATTTTTATAGAACAATAATATTCTATTACTTTTGTATACTTATTCAACTACTCCCCAATTGTTGGGCATCTACTCATTTTCCAATTCTTTGTTACCACAAAAAGAAGTGCTACAAACATTTTTGCACATGTGGGTCCTTTTCCCTCTTTTATGATTCCTTTGCAATACATACCCAGTAGTGACACTTCTTGATCAAAGGGTATGCACAATTTTATAACCCTTTGGGTATAGTCCCAAATTACTCTCCAAAATGGTTGAATCAGTTCACAACTCCACCAACAATGCATTATGTCCCAGTTTTGCCACATCCCCTCCAACATTTATCGTTATATTTTCCTATCATCTTAGACAATCTAAGAGGTATGAGGTGATACGTCAGAGTTGTTTTAATTTGCATTTCTCTAATCAATAATGATTTAGAGCATTTTTTCATTTGATTATAGATGGCTTTAATTTCTTCAATAGGTACTATTATTATCTCCATTTTATAGTTGAGAAAACAGAGGCAGATAGTGGTTAAGCAACTGGCCCAGGATCATAGAGCTAGTAAATATTTAGGATCAAATTTGAACAGTTCTTCCTGATTCCCTCACTCTTTCCACTTATCTCTACCTAACTGATTCTAGGTAGAAATTAAGAAAATAAAATTAAACATGGAAAGAATTCCCTGCTTATCTCCTTCTGTTACAAGGCCTTCAGATGCTTATTTTATATTTGTCAGCACATTCAATATATTTAAGTTGTTTGTTTGATACCATACCCTTCTTCAAGCATCCTGGGAAGCATTCCTGTGCATTCTATCTTGAGTCTTAGCCTGACAGTGAACATTCTGACAAAGATAGTGTCCTGAGAATGCACCCTATTCATTAGCTGAGACATTTCAATAAGAATGAAGAAATAAGAATTCAGGAAAGGAACAGATCACTGGGAGCAGGGACAGCTTCATGAAGAAAATAGATTGTAAATTGAAGATTGAAGAATGGATGGGTTTCACATAGGTACGATAGAACTAGTAGGGCAAAGGCACAGAGACAAAAGCAGGATATATGGAAAGGGTAAATATGAAAAAGAAGCAGAAAGATTATGTTAGAAAGAGAAGTTGGGGAGGGAGGAGAGGAAGATGAGGGACCAAAGAGAGTAGTTAAGAAGATGACTTTGGTATGCAATAGGGTTCAAGAAATAAATCTAATTATAACAGATCTATAATAGGTAAACAGGATCCAACTGCAGTAATTAACTCATCTTGAATCCCTGGCAACATCTATTTTTTTCTGGTCCTTTTAATTAGTTTTGTTCTGCTTCTATTTTCATTAATCTCTGTTATCCTGTATGTAATTTTATGAGCTTCCTTAGATCCCTTTTGGAAAAAACCTGGGTATAAAACATAATTAATAAATTAGACATTGGGTTCTTTAGATATTTGATGCACATCCTCAGCCTTCTGGGATCTGCAGATGGAATTGGAAATAACTATTAACTATTCAACTAGTTGGACAGCATTATAAAAATGGGGAACTGAGCTCAAGCAAAGACTTTGGGTTCAAGATGGATTTAAAATTCAATGTGCTTAATAATGGAAGGAAGGAAAGGAAAAGAAGAGAAGGAAAGAAAGGAAAGAAGAAAGAGAGAGGAAGAGGGAGGGAAAGATAGAAGTGAAAGGGATAGAAGAAGAAAGGAATAGGATCCATAGTTTTGTCCTTGACAATATGAGAGTTGAGAAAATAAACTAATTGGGGGGAAGGGGGAGAAAACCATGTTTTCAAGAGAGCAAAAACATAGTGTAAATTATAGGTGCAAGTGCTATGAATGATGGAAGAATTCAGGAAAGGAAGGGGGAACAGAGTGAGTTGGGCTTGATAAGGATCAATCAGGAAAAAATCATTTACACAAAATTCAGAAGGATAGGAGGAAGGAGAGAGTGGGACAGGGTTCAGAAGTAATAGGTGAGCAGCAGGGGAAAGAGTAAAATGAAAAGAACAGACCCCTTTTTCTGCTACCTTGGGGGAGAAGAATGATAATAAAGCTACAGCCATATGTAGGACAAGTACAAATAAATAAATTACAAGGAAGCAAACTCAGAACAAGAAAATTCTCATTTCCAGGGCATTATTTATTCAGTTGTAAGTAAAGTCTAAAAGCATCACTGGGCAGGCAGGAGAGTGATGAGCTTTCCTGAGGCTCTATCTCAAGGATACTGGAAACACCCAGAAGGTTCTATGTTCCATACTGAAATCTTTACTTGATTTCCACCAGAACCTGGCAAGATCAGCAGAACAGGGAGTTTTATCCCTGTTTGGCAAATAAGGAAAGTGAGGCACCAAAGAATTAGCAAATAATGTTCAGTTACTGAGGGCCATAATAAGCTATCAAGGGGCCAATATGCCTGCCCATCCCCAGAATAGAAATCAGGTATTAATAGGGTGAGCAAGAAGGAGAAGGACTTGAGTGCTTACCTTGGGGAGCTGTGAAGGGATTATCAATTGCTTGGCTTCAATTAAAGTACCCCACCTTTTCTGAGAAGGAAAATTCCTTGCTAAGGGAGCAGATAGGAAGCTCTGGAGGACTGGAGGAAATAGAAAAACCACTTGAAGAAGAATGAACACAAGAGTTCTTTTCTCATCTCAGATTTACTCTGGAGCCTCAAGGCAAGTTGGAGCCCATGCTGCATACTAGCATCTTCATCTTTCAAATGGAAGTGGATTATAAGGTTGTGTCTGGTATAGATGTCAGAAAAAAAGACTAAGGTAAGGTCTTCATCTCCTGAGCTCCTCCAAAGCTTGGACTTGAAAGTATTTAGCAAAGAGTTCTCCATCCAAGGCATTATCCTTCTTTATTTTTTATAAACTTATATGTACCAAGCAGGGCTTCATACATACATACATCACCAATCACTCATCTGGGAAACACCAGAGACTTGCTTCTTGATTCTAAAAGGATTGGAACATCCATAGATATTGTATATTGGTCTTCAATAGATATGACCATGAAGAGTCAGACACAACTGAAAAAGACCAAACAATAATGAGTCAGGGTGAGGAATATGACTTAGAAGGGTGAACTATAGCACAGCCCATAAATGATAGGCAAGATACTGTATCCCTGCATTTTTAAAAAATTACATCTAAAGACAATGTAGCATTTGGAAGTGAATCCTTTATATGTACACTTAAAATCTTGAGAAGGAGATGGAAGTGTTGTTTGAATTGCCAGTGTTAATGAGACTTGGAATAAAAACTCCTTAAAACTTATATAGGCTACATATAAATCATTACTCTTCCCATTCCCAGACTATAAACTCCTACAGGTCAGGGATCATTTCATATCTGTGTAGTCCCAGTGACACTAGAATATGTTGGGTTTTTTATTCAACCAGAACTGTGACTTCATTAGTTGTAAGGAACTCTTAATGAGGAAACCTTGTCCCTCTTACTAATACATATTGGTGATTGCACAGACTTTTAATTTTGGAGAACTGCCTGGGCAATTTTTTTTTATTCATTACCCTCAAGACCCCGACTCAAACTTAACACCCTCTATTATGTCAAGATTCCCATGAATTTTCCTTCTACATGGCTCGATTATAACACACACATTAAAAGACATTATAAGAATTGAAATTGAGGGGATGCTCATCAATTGGGGAATGGCTGAACAAATTGTGGTATATGTATTGTGCTATAAGAAAAGATGAACAGGCAAATTTCAGAAAAAACTAGAAAGATTTATATGAATTTATGCAAAGTGAAGTGAGTAGAACCAAGAGAATATTGTATTCTGTAACAGCAGTACTGTATAATGATCAATTATGAATGCTTTAACTGTTCTCAGCAATACAAAGATCCAAGAAAATTCCAAGGGGCTCTGATGAAAAATGCTATCCACGTCCAGAGAAACAATTGATGGAGTTTGAATGCATATTTTACGCATACTATTTTTGATGTGGGTTTTCCCCCTTTGGGTCTGTTTTCTTTTACAACATAACTAATATGGAAATACATTTTATATAACTGCATGTGTAATTGCTTGCTGTCTTAGAGGAAGGGGGAGAGAGGAAGAATTTTGAACTCAAAAAATTTTAAATAAATGTTATTGTTTTAATACGTAATTTGAAAAAAAATAAAAATATTAAGAATCTTTATAGTATAATGGATAGGAATCTGGATTCAAATTCCATATTAGTCAATTGTCATGATCCTGAACAAAACTTTAACTTCCCTATGCCTCAATTTCCTCAAAAAAAAAAAGTCTGGATACAGACTCAGTGGTCCCTTCCTACTGTAAAACTATAATCCTATGAACATTGCATTTCCTAGGAGAGTAAGACTTAGAGACATAAAGAACTTTACTAAGAATCAATCTCATCATTTTATAAATGAAAAAACTGAGGCCCTGAGAGATTAACATGGCTCACTTAAGATCATATTTCTTTTTTATAATGCTTTTTATTTTTCAAAATACATGCAAAGATAGTTTTTCTTTTTTTCTTTTTTAAAGCTTTTGATTTTTCAAAACATATGCATGGACAATTCTTCAACATTAGCCCTTGCAAAACCTTGTGTTCCAATTGTTCCCCCTTTCCCACATCCCCTCCCCTAGATGGCAAGTAGTCCAATATATGTTGAACATAGCAGAAATATATGTTAAATTCAATATATGCATACATATTTATACAATTAAGATCATATTTCTGTTTGGTGATGGAACTTGAGCTAGAACCCTAGTCTCCTGGTTTCTAATCTGGTGGTTTTTTCCATTATAAGGAGTTGCCTTTTATGCCTAGTCCTAGATCTTTAGTTGGAGCAAGGATGGTAATCTGGGTGGGGGAAGGACAGATGCTTGCTCCCTGAGTATTTCTCTGGAACCTACCCAGCATTCTTCAGCCCACTGGAAAGAAATGGATCTAACACCCCTTCATCACCACAAGGCATAGCCCAAAGCAAGAATGGCTCAGGATAGGGCTAAAGGATCATAGTTGGGGTAGATAAAGAGTCTTTCTCAGGACATGGGCAAGGGAAAAGCCACATACCCCTCCACTCATCATGAGGCTTTGAATATTATTCTCAGGGCTCTCACCCAGAGAAGCTGGGAACATGAGCTTTTTCCCCATGCAACACTCATTGGAAAAATAAAAACCCCATTCAGAGCCTCCCCTTTCTTTCCTGCCAGTGAGCAGCAGCTATACCACAAACATGAGGAAAATATTAGAGATTTATTTCCAACAACTCCTGCCCTCCCCCACTTCACTCTGATTTCTCCCATCACTTGGAAACAACTCCACAACAGAGTAGTGACAGGATGCTTCCTAGGCACGCTTCAATGCCCATTGGCCAGGGGCTGTTGGCAAGAGATAGTGGTTCTTATCAACTTCATAAAGGGGAGTTTGGGATGCTCTGAGTTTAAAAAGTAGAACAGTGGCAATTCAAGTTGAAAAGTAGCTTTATAAGAGATAAATAAGCGATAAAAGTTGTTTTATCAGATACAATGAAGCTGTAGGTTGCACAGTGGTTAGAGCACCAAGGTGGAATCAGGTTTGACTTCAAATCAAGTCCTAATTTTGTAACCCTGAGTAAGTTACTTAAATTTTGCCTCAGTTTCCTCAACTGTAAAATAGGAAAAAAATTAGCACCTTCTTCCTAGTATTGTTGTGAGTATCAAATAAAATAATAGTTGTAAAGAGCTTTACACAGTACCTGGCACAAAATAGGCACTAAAAATGTGAGCTATTGTTATTATTGGAAAATGGAATTAGAGGTACCAGTGACTTGGTAGCTGTTTTGGGGTTGTTGTTTGTTTTTAAAGTCACAATAAACTAACCCCAGCCAGATGAAATCTGTTTATTCCTAAGCATAGTTTTAACATCAGTCAGAGAAACTGCTGACTTAATTTCCAACCACTATGTTTCCTGCTTTAACATTTATTATTAAAAAAGAGAGAGAGAGTAAAAATGGATATTGTTCTTATCAGTTTACTTCCCATCCTTGCTTTTTCCTGGGTCCTAACTCCTTCTCCCTCCACCTCTTTGTCTCAGCCCAGGCTGAACTCAGCTAAAGTCCTGGAGATTCACAGGTTGATCTCAACCCAAACCAGCCTAGATATCTGTATGATTTAAATATCTTTAAAGCAGAGGATCTTCACCTTTGATGTTTCATGTACCCTTTTGCCAATCTGGTAAATCACAGACTGTTTTTAAAAACATAAAATAAAATACATAGGATTACAAAAGAAATTATTTCTATTGAAATAGTTATCAAGATGTTATTTTAAAGCAAACTCAGACTCCAGGTTGAGTTTCTGCTATAAGCCAAGTGCAGGATTTGTTTACCCTTGAGGGTCCTGAACCAAGAAATAGGAGCAAGAGAATAAATTTCATCATTAAAGGGAAAGAGAAGTAGATGAGCTGGGATTGGGATTTTAAAAGTTTCTGATCATACCTAGAATACCTAAATCCTTTTCAGTTACCTCTTTGGGAGAAATGATGATAGGTACTCACCTAATCCAAATCCTCATCACTGCTTGCATCACTGAAAGCACAGCCAATCCTGCTAAAGGACCACAAGCACAATGCAAGTTCTTTGATTCAATCATTTGAAGGTTAGAACCCTTTTCCACATCGAAGCAGTGCTCTAAATGGTGATACTGTGGGAAAGGTCTAATGAGGCCAATCCAAAGATTCAGGTTAAAATGCAATGAGACCAACATGGACCAAAAAATGCAATTTTAAAATTGCTTTACTGATATAAATGGATAAAAAGGATACAGTTCCTAAAGTTTAAACAGGGCATTCTCTTCTGCCTTAGCATTTATCAAGGTAATCAGCTGTGACCTCTAAGTCAGAAAGGCATTCTTCCACAGAGCAAAAAGAATTCTATCAAAACTTCTAATAACTCCTCTCAGGCTAAGCCTTTTGTTGCTCTGGAGGCAAGGAAGTTAAATGGTTCCCCCACCCATTTAAAAATGCTGTTACTGTCACAGGTGATTAGACTCCCAGATTAGATCACAAAAGCTTACCTAACCTTTAATGTAACTGAGCTATTCTTCCCAACTAATCATGTGCATGCATTTCATCAGTGTATGAAAAATGGACATTTTTTATTTAAGGCAAACATTTATTGAATAGTCAATCATAAGACACATTGTTTTTATCCATCAAACCAGAGAAACTAAAACTTAATTTAAAAGAATTACCAACTAAATGTTACGTTAAAAATACAAACTTTGCAACAGGCTTCTTTTAATCAAACACTTCCTGTTATTCTAAAACACAAAACAACCATATTGACCTAATCTTGTTGACCCCCCTCCCCCCAAAAAAAGTCTTTACAACTGATGCTTATTCCCCAATCCCTTACTTTGTTATAAAGGTCAGTAGTGACATTTCAAGGCTGGTGATCATTCTTTTAAAATTTAAGTTTTAATTTAAATTTTAAATTTTAATTTTTTTTGCCTTTCTTTACAGAACCATCAAAAGCCCCTGAATCACATACTATTGGCTAGGTCATGGAAAACAGTGAGCAGAGAAATCAAAAGGAAAAAAGACAATGTTGATTTTTCCTTGACCTAGCTGCAGTTGGCTAGAATGAAGGTGTTAAACATATGGTCAACAACACTTCTGAGTACAGCCAGAACCAGAAAGAATATAATTGGGAAATAGTTAACAAAGCAAAAATATAATAAAGGACGTGTTAGGATTACCAGGTGAGAACTCAGGTTGTCTGGACAGTGACAAGGTGAGAACTCAGGTTGACTTGACAGCTCTCTGGCTCAGACTTTGATTCAGGCCTTTATAGGGAGTTTACACCTTAGGAATTCTAAGAGGAGCAAGTTCATTGCTGGAAGTATTTCCCCATGCCCCATTGAGTTCTTACCTGCCTATTCTCTGGAAGGATAAAAGAGGGGCAGCATTGGGTCTGAGAAAAATCGACTCTGGGATAGTTTTGACGCCAGGCAGGCTGAAAGGAGACCAGTCTGATTTGAGAAAGCTCTTGCTGGAGGAGATTCAGAGCTCCCAAGAAACCTGCGCACAGAGAAAAAGATTTTACAGATCTCCTCCCAGAGAAGGATTATAATTGAGCAGACAGACCCTCACAATTCAAGAACATTACAACGATGTAACACTAAATTTCAAAATTAAGTCAGCATGCTGTCCACATGGTTTATTGATTTATTGGTCCTCATTTCTATTTGAATTTAACACCACTAGGTTGGAATACCCAGGCAGGAGCCAGAAGAATAAGAGGAGAATTTTAAAGATGCCCTGGAGGAGATAAAGCAACTATATGGAAATCCTAGAAGACTTCTAGAGAGCTAGGCAGGAAATCCACCATCTATTTCCTATACTAGAGCCTCATGGGAGAAGAAGGAAGAGGAAGAGTAGAGACCACAGGAACCAGAAGATCCTTGGAAACAAAAAAAGGCATTCTCATCCCCAGCAGGCACTGCATTCCTGACAGCCCTGCGGCTTGGCACATTAACCCCACCCAATCCCCAGCCTACCCCATTCACATGTCTACACAAATAAAGTCTATCTAAGTTCTATATCTCAGGATTATATACATATATGGAATCAGAAAATGGGGGAAGAGGGAGAGAGTTTTCCCTACTAATGCTATGAAGAAAAAATACTTGTCATAAGTAAGACTATACCTAGACTAGATTACTGAAGGAGAGAAAACAAATTTTACTGATAAAACTCATTTTTTCCTTCAAGGTAATTCTAAAATGTTTGTTATGGTACATGAGCATTTTCTTAGGATTGCAAAATATTGACCAAAGAATTTTGATAACTTTTTACTTTCAGTTAATCAGAAAATCTTACCCCCTTGAGGAAATGATGAAATATGAAAAATACACTGATACACTGAGATTAGCAGAATTGGAAATTCCGAAATGGAGATGGTATGAGAAATAATTCATCTAGACCCCTACTCTATTACAATCAGTATTAACCAATTTGATGAAATCATATTAAAATTATGTATATTAGGCCCCAGAGTTGTGAGTTGTAGATTTCAAGTTCACTTGCTTAATTATAAGAATTTAACTAAAGTCTCTCCACCCTAGTTTTACCTTGTCATTAATTACCAAGCCCAGTGTGGTGGAGACAACTCAACCATATGGAAAGTCCCCCAAAATATTTTTGTACTACCAAACCAATCTCTTGTCCAACAGAAGCAGGTACAAATCTTATGATCACTTAGGTTACTGACTGTAATAGCTTTTATCATTTCCTCCTGCCATAACTAAAGAGAAGCCTGTCACCTAACTCATGATCCTAAAGATATGTTATTTTGCTTATTTTAGCTTATGTGTCATTATTATTCTGTATTTGGTATAGTTGTTCTTGAATATCTAGATAATTGGCCCTATAAAAATAGGACCCTGGAAAGAGGAGGCATCTCAGATCAGGAGAAAGATCTGAGGTCCACTTCATTAAGGGGAACCATGGATGCTTTAATAAATTATCTTTGGTTCAGAGCTCTGCTTCAGATTCTTTTATTGTAGATGGACAATTTTAATCCCCACAGTGGAATACTTCAACATGGATTTGCTTCATGCTACTCATCACAAAAAATTAAGAAATGTATCCAAAGGATGGCCATAATCGTATTTTAATAGACCAGGAACTTCCAGATTTAAATCCCATTGAAAATCTAAATGTACTATGACTAAGACCCTTGAGTTGAAAAATGGAAAGTTCACTAAAGATGGCTTAACATCCAAGACAATAGAAGTAGTTTCATGATGACAAATTAAAGAATGTGACAAAATTAGGTAAACTCAATGCACAGTAATGTTAAATGATTAGAATAAAACAAGAATATATTACCTATTAAAAGATTTTTTTTAATGTAAGATGTTGCATGGTTTAGCATATATTATCTTAAGTGTGTATTGACTTGATATTTAAGATTTTAATTATTTTGCTTTGTCCCAAGTAATTTGCACAATTTTAAATGTAAGATGTTGCATGATTTATTACATATGATCTTAGGTACTTAATAAGTGTGTATTGACTTGATATTTAAAATTTTAATTATTTTGCTTTGTCCCAGATATTTGCACAATATTGTTACAGCTGACTTACATTTTTTTCTACATATATAAATGACATGTATAAAGGGATTCTTCCCCTACTTGAAGTAAGCACAGAAAACTAAAATTAGATAACAGACTTGGTGAGATATTAACATATTGACAAAAATATTAACATCTGGTAATCCTTAATAAAAATTAAAGGAGCATCCTCATTGGACTCATTGGATCAAAAACTGGATATACTTTTATAGGGCTTTATGTAGCTAATCCCTGAAGAGCTTCATGTCAAAAGTGGAAGACAATCCCAGCTTCAGGGATTGTTCACCAAGGTCCATGAACTTCATTTTTAATGTCTTAATAACTGAATTTCAATAGAATTGATCTCCTTTGTAATCTTATATGTTTCATCATATGCTTTTAAAAATATTATTCTAAAAAGAACTTCTGAAAAGATCTTCACCAGATTTTCAAAAGGGTCCATGACTCACTCACACAAAAGAATAAGAATCTCTGCTTTAGAGGAAAGAGAGAATTTTTTATCTCCTTTCTCTTGCCATGTGACTTTAAAAAGAGAATCAGAGACACAAATTCCAGTCATACACAGACACAGGGAAGCAGTCATTGGAAGAAGGAAGCAACTTCCAAGAAAGGCTCCTCTGGCAACAAAGAAGAGAGTTACCTAGGTACTTGAAAGAGGTAACCCTGGTAGTCAAGAGAAGAGCACTGAAGAGGAGCAGACCCTGGGAGCCCAGATGAATTACTTGTTTATCAGAAATAATGTGCTTAGGATGGAGTTTCATGAAAATGCTACATGAAGAGAAATAACATCAAGGCTTTGTGGTATCAAACTTATAACTTAACAACATCTGTTCCCTATATGTGTTCTTCACTATTACTATGCTCTAAGTTTATGTCTCTTCTTCCCAAGGATGTCATGTATATTGTAGAGAGGAAGGGAATGTTTTAGAACTACTATTCTTCTTACACTATATGAATAATACCTTTATTAAATAAATGAGTGAATAAATCATTTAAGAGCTTGCCAAGAATATTTCTATCAGAAAGGGAAGGAAAGAGTGGTCTGATTTGCCTGGTACATACTGTCTCCCATAACTTCCTCAAGGTGCTCCATTGCTTCAACTAGCTTGGCATGCCTCTCATGCGGCAGTTAACTGTTGGCAGATGGTAGGAATGTCTGACTCCTTCTCTACAGGACTTGGTTCCCTAGATGATGGCTCTGAGGTCTGAGCTAAAAGTAGAACCAGTAGTCTGCTTCCATTCCCAGAGTTTTTTCACTTATCTATTTGTAGGAACAGTTGGTCATCAGTTATTGCTAATGGTAATGAAAAAGGTGAATTAATTGGTAAATGAATTAGATTATTAACCTTCCATTAAAATTTGTGTGCAACTGGCTAATGCTCATAACTAGAACAATAAGAAACTCACCAGAAGCCCTAGTCTTCAACATACTTTTGGATCCTGACTAGGACAGTCTCTTATATTACCTCTACACTTGATCCTCAAAAGTTCTCTTAAGGGCAGAACTGATTGACTGATAAAGGCTCTATTTGCTAGATGACTACCTCAAAGGGAGACACACACCTCCCATAGCTGAGCAAAGGTAAAATCTTGTCATTAAGTACCAATATAAGATACACATACTAGGAAGCCCTTCTGAGTGGAGTGGATGTTTATGTAGTCTAATAGATAATATAAGCAAATGTTTGCATGTATATGATTAATAAAGTTTGATTGCATGCTTTGAAAAGTATAAATCTTTCCCCCCCCCCCCCAGCTGGGGTTAAGTGACTTGTCCAGGGTCACACAGCTAGGAAGTATCTGAGACCAGATTTGAACTTGGGTCCTCCTGAATTCAAGACTGGTGCTCTATCCACTGCGCCACCTAGCTGCCCCAAAAAGTATAAATCTAATTAGTGTTTTTCTTGCACTAGTTAGCATATGTTATAGGAGGTTTACACCTGTGTATGTAAACTCTTTGAACATGTTGTCTCATGGTAGGTAATTCATATGTACTGAATTGAATTGAAATGAACACTTTACTGGAACCATGATTATTTTATTGTAGGTATTTCCTCTACTGTGGAGTATCACAACACTATTCTTCTTACACTATATGAATAATACCTTTATTAAATAAATGAGTGAATAAATCATTTAAGAGCTTGCCAAGAATATTTCTATCAGAAAGGGAAGGAAAGAGTGGAACCTTCTCATTTGTTCTTCTTGCCAATGTCCTTTCATGAATCTTCCATAGGGGAACTATGGAACACTAGAACACTGAAGACCTTCCTCTGAAATGTTTCTTGAATGTAAGTGAAATGCTTGGACTTTTGCCTTCTGATAGTCCTTAGCCTATGAAAGTCTCTTTCGGAAGGAAAAAAATTTTTTATCCTTGTTTTCTAGGACTGGACTCACAGTCCCCAAGCCCCTACCAGAAGTGCAATCTTCAAAAAGGAAAGTCCCTATTCAGGGGCCAAGTTTATGTCCTGGGAAGCCAGCCAGAGATATTGGATAACAAGCCCCTTAATGAGTTTGATTGCAATGAAGAATATGTCATAACAATGGAGGCCAATTCAAATTCAAGTTATATTGATAAATAAATAATAGACCACTTGAATGGACCTATACTCCTATGATCTCCAAAGCAGAACTACTGTTATGCTTATTTACTGTTATGTTATTCTTTGTTAATATGTGTTTGTCTGATATGTATATTGAGTCCCCTTTTCCTCTCTTTCCTTTCCCTTTCTTTCCTACTCTTCTCTATTATTCACTAAACAATAAAACTTCCAAAAGTAAATCTTATAGAGGCAGCAGTATTTGGGAGAGGAAAAGAAGGGTCTTTTCTTCTTACTACTGTTGATGTTACTACTGCTTTTGAAGGGATGGGGTTGCCAGCACTGGTCCTATTCTTGTGACTACTACTATCTCAGCCTTTGCTTCCTCCTAGCTAAAGCCTACTATCAGTGAGATATTTACTATAATTTAGTAAAACCTAAAAAATCTAATTAGATTGTCCTTCCAGTGATTAGCTCGTGGCAAAAAAAAAATATCTCGGCCCGTATGGAGCTAACCTTATAAACAACAACCCTATAAGAAGAACATCAAAGTAGGCTACCCATAGTTCATCTGAAAGGTCATTCAATTTTTATCTTCACATTTCTATCAATTCCTAATTATTATAATATCTAGAAAAGATGCAGTATTGTGAAAA